>NC_133648.1:206034663-206317049 GCF_009905375.1 Apium graveolens
GTCAACTTATTTAATTCTCGATATTCAATACATAACCTCATACTTCCATCTTTTTCTTTACAACAACACTTGGGCACCCCACGGGATACATTTGGTCTAATCACTCCCTTATCCAACAATTCCTGAATTTTCTTAGCCAAATCCTTCATTTCCACTGGATCCATACGATACGGAGCCTTTGAAACTGGTTCTGCCCCGGGTACTAAGTCAATGGGAAATTCTATCTCACGATTGGGTGGCAATCCTGGAAACTAATCTGGAAAGACGTCTGGAAATTCTCTCACTATTGGAATCTCATCCAAATTAGGTGCCTCTTTCTCGTGTCCACTATGTGAGCTAAGTAAGCTTCACATCCTTGTCTTAACAACTTTTTTGCATGCAGTACTGAGAGAAATTTCTTTTCTTGCTTCTGTCTTTGATAATTTACCCTGACATTATCCTCTGTAAACATCACAATCCTCTTCTTTTTGCAGTACATATGTGCCTTATGTTGGGACAACCAATCCATTCCTAAAATTACATTGCACTCTCCTAGCTCGAAGGGTATTAGGTCAGCCAAAAAGAGTGCCCTAGAATTTTTATTTAACACTTAGGACATAACTGATTTATTGAGACATTCCTGGTTAGCCATGTAATATCCGGGATATATAGTGTAATTATTTTTGATATTAAATAATTATTATGTGTGCTCAGTATCTATTCTGTGAGTTAATTGTTAAGTGTTATCTGTACTTGAATATTCAAAAATAAATTAATTGAGTATTTTAATTTTTATGTCCAAAATAAAATATAGATAATTGTCATATCTTCCTAATTATTTTTATGTTGATTTATGGATTTATAAGAATCATATGAAATTTCTAAAATCTTTTTCCGGGTAATTAAAATCTATTTTATAAAAACGGGAACCAACCGACGTCAACCGTTGTTACGTTTTTGGAACCCGAAACTCTTCCGAGAACTCCTTCCTAACCTAATTGTAATATTCCGAGCATTTTCCATGTTTCGACTTTTTCGATCCGGCGTACGGTTTGTCCTGCGCGGGTCCCGGCGCAACATTTTCGATACAATATTCGTTTCGGTAAATCAATAAAACCCGTATTTTCGATAAACGGGAGCTTTTTATTAAACTATCCCAATTATCACTTCGTAATACGTGTAACCAGGCGCTGAGACCAAGACCGCAGTACAAATTGTACTGATTGGATAATTATCCCGAAAACCGATACCGTTTGGATCAGTTTTATAAATAAACGTACCATTTTATATCCGGAATGATCCAACGGGATACTAATTTTCCGTAATTATAAATAGCCTTTTACCGTATTTTATTTCGTATCAAAATCATTTGCAGATAGTTAATTATATAATTTTCAGAGAAAAGCCCTAATTTCTTAAAACTGTTCTAAGAATCAAACAGCAAAACGAAGGCGTTACCGATCTCTGTTTTCAAAGCTTGAGTAACCAAAACGAAGGATTTGAGGTGTTCTATCAGATTCTGAGCTTTGTTTCACTGCAGAAATCAAGGTTATTTTTCTAAAAATTTATTTATTTTCGAATTTATTTTATTAAAAATATGAATTTTTGTTCGGATGATTGTTTGTATGATTTGATGATTGCATGTTGTAGAGCTTGTTTTCCTGATGATTTTCATATGTCATACGTCTGATTTGGAGTTCAATAACATGTTCAAATTTGAGTTTAATTTTCGAATTTCAAAATTAGGGTTTATAACCCGTATGAATGTTCTTAATTGAAATTTGGGGGTTTCTTATTCTGTGATAGATTGATGTTGTGTTATAGTGGGTTGTGTTCTCTGTGAAATTTGCAATCTAGTCGTATAAGTTTCATGAACCAACGAGGTCTGTAGAGAAGGGAGTTGTGTTTTGAAGTTTTCCGATGTTCGCCGGAAACTGGAAAATTTCACGGCCAAATTCCTGGCCCAACTCAGTTGATTGTTAGCTTGTTTTGATATGCATGGTTGTGTTCCTGGTAACCTGTAGATGTGATCGGGAGCTGGTGGCAAGGTGAGAGGCCGGAATCGTGTTCTCCGGCCACCCCTATGTTTTCCCGGCGACGGGATGTAAAATTTACAGTTTGGTCCCTGGACTTTTGGGGACGATGACAGCTAGGGTCCCTGAAGTTTCCAGACTTTGCAAAATTGGATTTCCTGTTTTAAAAATGTTTAAAAAATCATATTTCCTAATTATTTTTATTATAAAAATTCAGTGTTTAATTTCTGAAATTCTAAAAATTATTATTTAAATTCCGAAAATTATTTTTAATTCACAAATAAATCTGAAATTAATTAGTTAATTAATTTCAGTTAATTTTTAATTAATTAATTAGTCAATTAATTCGAAAATTAATTGATGAATTGATTAATTAATTTATAATTGATTTTTAATTAATTATTTAATTAGATTTAATTATTTAAAAAGGATTTAAAAAATTTCGAAAAATAGTTTCGAGCTTTAAACATATTATTCTAAATTATTTTCAAGGCTCGATAATTATTCTAAAATTGTTTCGGAGACAGAATTGGCCAACCGAACCCTGTTTATTATTCCGAAATTGATCCAACGACCCGTTTTTACTTCCGAAAAATGTTTTAAAAATTATTTTAAATACCCGAAAGCACATTTATGACCCGGACTATCTTTATAAATGATATGTCATTGATTACGTGATGTATTATGTGTTATACGTGACCTGTTGTTCGACTATCGGTCTATATATTCGTGTTTACTTCATTATTGCATAGATTCAATCCGTTAATCGGATTTGGGTAAAACGAAGGGTAGATAGAAGTATGTGTTTAATAGAATCTTGTGAGTTGATGATTGATAGATGCTTATAATATGTGAGCAGAAGAGGCAAGACGTAGGAAAGGAAAACAGATAGTTGAAGAGTAAGACGGTTGTGATTGAAGCGAGTGCAGAGTAGTAAGCTAATACCAGGCAAGTGTTCTGAACTTTCTCGAGATATTGTAATTCTTGATAGTCTTGTTGGACATTGCAAGTTGCTTTGAAGCACGGAAACCTAAATCCTGATTTCAGTTATTGTTCTTGAGCCATGAACCATATTCTTTCTAAGCTATTGATTATTGTATACCCAAACACGAACCACAAATCTACGATACTACTCCACAAATACATACAAACTAAATACCAGACACTGAACTGGATTACTATATACTCAATCCATGATATCTTATGCTTTGAAAGACCAAATCCTTGAAACCCTGAAACGTTGTTTCCTTTGTTATCCAATTCTTTCATTACCCAGCATTCAAGCTTTGAAAGTACCTGGTTGATCCTTACAAGGATTGAAACCCTTTCATTGTTAAACATTTATTATTGTTAATGATTTCGGTTATTGTTTACTATTGCATATTCTGTTATTATGTTAGAATTGGATTATTTTTAAAAAATTATGGACCAGATTCATGGTCAGACCATATAATGGTCAAGTTAGGCCAATGTGTGCCTTGGATCCAGTAGTTAGAGCAATGCTGTGTGCCTTGCTCGGGGTTAGTGCGTGACTGATCAACAGCCTAATCTTGGTTTTTAAATTAAAAGTATAATATCCAATTCTAAATCATAATCCATTATTCACTTGATATCATAATCATATACACCTGATGATCATTATTCTCAGTTTTGTCATTGTGACTTGCTGACTAGTTAGCTCATTCGTGCGATGTTGTTTATATTCTTTCCAGTTAAAAAGGAACCAATTGGTAAGAGGATCCCCAATCCAGCGCGATAGCTAGGGGTTCAGGTTGAGAAAGCTGAGCTAGTAGGCTTCTTTTGGAATAATTTAAGTTTGTAAAAGTTTGTAATAATGTTTAATACTCAGTTTGAGTTTGAAATAGTTGGGATTTGAACGGTTTGTAATATATTAGTGTGTTTGGCTTGTGTGCATACTTTAACCTGTTGCGGTCCATGGTGGTTAGTAAGTAGGGTCACTGCATATATTATTATTATCTTTATATTTGTTATAAGCAGGTTATAAATAAGGTGTATGTGTGGACCCCAAACTTCTGACCCGGGTTTGGAGGGCGCCACAGGTTTGGTATCAGAGCTACAGGTTATAAGTCACTGACACAAGCCTAGGTTAACGGGAATGGGTAGAGGGTTAGGATTAGAAGTAAGGCATATGATGATAGAAAGTTGAGAGGTTGAGTGTTTCAGTATATCAGATATTAGTATAGTTCGTGTTATGGTACGAGATTCTTATATTGCGATATAATTTCAGATAGTAGTGATGGCCGACTCTTTTATTCCCGTATCAGCTGATCACTCAGAGCCTTCAGTTGGAGTGCCGTTTTCGCATCCACATCCTGTTGTTCCACCATCATTGGCTATTCTACCTCCACTTGTGTTGCAGCCCGTACCACTGCAGGCTATTCCACCTCCAGGCATGAGGCCACCTGTCAGAGGACCCCCACCAGCTGATTCAGATTCCACTGGGCATTCAGTAGCGAGTGCCCCATTCCAGTCTACATTGCCCCCAGTTCCTTATTACCGGTATGAGGCTCTTCTATTGGAGCGTGATTCCTTGTTGGCTCAGATTAGAGAGTTACAGCATATTATCAGGACTACAGATGTTGATCGTGGTGTGAGGAAGCTTCGAGAGGAGATTCATGTGACACGGAGGGTTCTTGAGGCTAGGTTACATGGAGCTACACTACCTGGAAGAGGCCCTGATGCACTGCTGGGCTGGGCTACTGAGGTGATGGAGGACTTTGAGAGGCTGGCAGGACCAGAGTTTCCTTGGAGCTGAGTTAGAGATTTTGAGATGAAGATGCTGAGCAGTGTTGTATGGTTATGTAGTATGGACAATAGTGTGTAGTGTGTATCAGTAGACTCTTGAGTTGTATTTATAGACTAGCGATGCTGACTAGTGAGTAGGTTGTTGTACCCTTTTTGCTTTTACTTTCGAAGCGTCTTTACGCTTGTACTACCCTAAAACTTTTGATCTATATATATCAGTACCTTTTTCCTTTCCAGCACTGTCGTTTACTTTATTGCACCTGTTTTACCTTACCTTATTTATTGCACCAGTTATACCCTGTGATACCATGTACCCTGTTTTCCATAACTATTTATATACTGTAAAGAAGCATGTAATTTACTTAGTTACAACTATTTTCAAAAAGAGATATTCCTGTTTTACAAAAACTTTTCTTTTATGCAAATATTTGATTCAAAAGCTAAATAAATTGATTGATTCTTTACAGAAAATGCCTCCCAAAAGAAATACCCGCACCAACACCTAGAATGAAGAAACCAACCAACAACACAATCAAGATGATACAAACCCGAATGTGAACCCAGGACCTATGGACCCAGCAATAGCCCAGATTCTTCAAATCTTGGCCCAACAAACAGTTCACCTGGCACAACAACAACAAAGACAGACCAATCCCCAGGTAACCTTCAAAACTTTTCAGGCAATAAACCCACCAGAATTCAAGGGTTCCTTAGAGCCAATTGAAGCAAATGTTTGGTTAAAGGAAATAGAGAAGGCATTTGCCTTAGTGAAAGTAAAGGAAGAACAGAAGGTTGAGTTTGCAAGTTACTATTTGAAGAATGAGGCCACCTATTGGTGGGAAATGGTAAAGACATTGGAAGGCACAGATGTTATTAGTTGGGAAAGGTTCAAGGAATTGTTTTTAGAAAAGTATTTTCCTCAGTTTGTTCAGGATCAAATGGAGCTGAAGTTTTTAGAGTTAAAGCAAGGGAATATGTCGGTAACAGATTATGAGGGGAAGTTTGAGGAATTGTCAAGGTATGTGCCGTCGTATGTTGATACTGATAGAAAGAAAGCTAAGAGATTCCAGCAAGGCTTGAAGCCATGGATCAGAGGGAAGGTAGCTATTTTTGAATTGGATAACTATGCCGGGGTTGTACAGAAGGCTATGATCGCAGAGACAGAGAGTGAGATGTTCCAGAAGGAAAAGGAAAGCAAGAAAAGGAAAATTGAAGGAAGTGAGGGTCAGTCACAAACAGGGAAGTTTCCAAATTTTAAGAAGGGCAAGTTTCAGCCAGGGAGAAATTTTAATTTCAGGAGACAAAATGCAGGAGACGGAGGCCAGGGCAATCGTCCATCTAATGTGAATCAGCCGAATCAGTTGAGATTAACTTTTCCAGATTGTCAAGTTTGTGGAAAGAAGCATGGAGGAGTTTGTAACAAGTTGAATGTGGTATGTTTTAAATGCAACCAGAAAGGGCACTATTCAAGGGAGTACCGAAATCAGCCAGCAAATAAGGATCAGCCTATCCGGAATCCAGCAGTGAAGGTTCCAGTCATTGGATTTACATGCTTTAAATGTGGGAAGTCAAGACATATGGCCAGGGATTGCAAGACACCAGCCCCAGTTAGTAATGCATTGAGAATTATGGGATCTACCCCAACAGTGAATGAGACTCTAAGGGCTAGAGTTTTTGACATGTCGGTGAAGGATGCGATCCAGGATTCAGATGTCGTGGCAGGTACGCTTAATGTGAATTCTTTATGTGCCAAAGTGTTAATAGACTCGGGAGCAACTCGATCGTTTGTTTCACAAGATTTTGTTAGTAAATTAAACTGTCCAGTTGAGTGCTTAAATGAAATAATGACTGTGGAATTAGCAAATCAAGAACGTGTAACTGTGAACCAAGTTTATGGAAATTGTGAGATTGAGATTTCTGGTAGTAAGTTTTGTGTAGATTTGATACCATTTAAGTTAGGAGAATTTGATGTGATATTAGGGATGGATTGGTTATCTAAGCATGATGCTCAGATAGATTGTCGAAATAAGAAAGTAATGGTGAAAATGCCAGAGGAAAGAATAGTAACGTTCAAAAGGTCAGAAACAAGTAAAGAAGTTCTTAACGATGATTCAAGCCAAGAAGTTACTACGACAAGGATGTGAGCATTTCGTAGCATATGTGATCGACAGAAGTCAGGAGCCAGCAAAACTTGAAGATATTCCAGTAGTGAATGAATTTCCAGACGTATTTCCCGACGAGTTACCAGGACTTCCTCCAGATAGAGAAATTGAATTTGCGATCGACTTAGCACCTGGAAGAGAACCAGTGTCCAAGGCCCCGTACAGAATGGCGCCTGTTGAGATGAAAGAGCTAGCAAAGCAATTGCAGGAATTGTTAGAGAAAGGAGTAATTAGACCCAGTGTATCCCCGTGGGGAGCCCCGGTATTATTTTTCAAGAAGAAAGATGGAAGCATGAGACTATGCATCGACTATAGGGAGCTCAACAAGCTGACAATCAAGAACAAGTATCCGTTACCCAGAATCGATGATCTGTTTGACCAATTGAAGGGAGCCAAGTACTTCTCCAAAATTAATTTAAGATCGGGATATCATCAACTAAAGATCAATCCAGAAGATATACCAAAGACAGCTTTCAGAACAAGGTATGGGCATTATGAATTTCTAGTGATGTCTTTTGGATTGACCAACGTCCCAGCAGCGTTTATCGACCTGATGAACAGAATTTTCAAAGAGTATTTGGATAAGTTTGTTATTGTGTTTATAGACGATATTTTAATCTATTCCAAGACGGAAGAGGATCATGTGAAACATGTGAGAACGGCTTTGGAGATTTTAAGGAAAAAGAAGTTATATGCTAAATTCTCGAAGTGTGAGTTTTGGCTACAAGAAGTTCAGTTCTTAGGACACATAGTCAGTAATGAAGGGATCAAAGTGGACCCGACAAAGATCGAGGCAATTACGAATTGGGAGAGACCGAGAACACCCACTGAGGTAAGAAGTTTCTTGGGATTGACAGGATATTATCGACGATTCGTTCAGAATTTCTCAAGGATTGCCACACCATTAACAAAGCTTACACGAAAGAATGAAAAGTTTATATGGAACGACAAGTGCGAAGAAAGTTTTCAGGAGTTGAAGCGAAGATTAATTACGACACCTGTTTTGTCACTTCCAGACGATCAAGGGAATTTCGTAATTTATAACGATGCTTCTCATAAAGGATTAGGATGTGTTCTTATGCAGCACGACAAGGTGATTACTTATGCGTCAAGGCAATTGAAACCACACGAACAAAAGTATCCTACTCATGACTTGGAGCTAGTAGCTATAGTTTTTGCTTTAAAGATTTGGAGACATTATTTGTATGGAGAAAAGTGCGAGATTTTCACGGATCACAAAAGCTTAAAATACATATTCACACAAAAGGAACTTAATATGAGGCAAAGGAGATGGTTAGAGTTGATCAAAGACTATGATTGCTCGATTAATTATCATCCCGGTAAGGCGAACGTTGTAGCAGACGCGTTAAGTCGGAAAGAAAAGTTAAATGAGTTATCAGTACCTAAAGATATATATAAGGAATTTCAGAAATTGGAAATGGAAATTAAAGTTTGCAAACCTGAGGAAGCGAAAATGTACAGTATGACTTTCCAGCCGGAGTTGTTGGAGAAAATAAAAAAATGTCAGGAAAATGTAATGGATCAAGATATAAATCATTTGGTAGGTGAAGAATTATGCACGCAGAAGGATGATCAAGGCATTTTGAGATTTTCATCTAGAATTTGGATTCCACCGTTGACGGAGTTAAAGAATGAAATTTTACAAGAAGCACATAGTTCAAGATATTCCATCCATCCAGGGAGTACCAAAATGTACAGAGATTTAAAGAAGAATTATTGGTGGCCAAATATGAAGAGGGAAATTGTGGAATGGGTTAGCAAATGCTATACCTGTCAGAAAGTTAAAGCAGAGCATCAGAGACCAAGCGGATTGCTACAGCCATTGGAAATTCTAGAGTGGAAATGGGAACATATTACCATGGATTTCATAGTCGGATTACCAAGGACAAGGGCTAATCATGATGCCATTTGGGTTATAGTGGATAGACTTACCAAGTCAGCTCATTTTCTGCCTATAAATGAAAGATTTTCGCTCGACAAGTTAGTCCATATGTACTTGAAAGAAATTGTAGTTCGTCATGGAGTTCCAGTGTCTATCGTATCTGATCGAGATCCAAGGTTTAATTCAAGATTCTGGAAGAGTTTTCAAGAATGTTTGGGAACAAGACTGAATATGAGTACAGCTTATCACCCCCAAACGGATGGCCAAAGTGAAAGAACGATCCAGACAATCGAGGATATGTTACGTGTTTGTGCGATTGATTTCAAAGGAAGTTGGGACGAACAATTACCTCTGGTAGAGTTTGCTTACAATAACAGTTATCATCCAGCATTGGAATGCCACCCTATGAAGCCCTTTATGGACGCAAATGTAGATCTCCAATATACTGGGACGAAGTTGTAATATCCGGGATATAACGTGTAATTATTTCTACTATTAAATAATTAATATGTGTGTTCAGTATCTATTCTGTGAGTTAATTGTTAAGTGATATATGTACTTGAATATTCAAAAATAATATTAATTGAGTATTTTAATTTTTATATGTCCAAAATAAAATATAGATAATTGTTATATCTTCCTAATTATTTTTATGTTGATTTATAGATTTATAAGAATCATATGAAATTTTTAAAATCTTTTTCCGGGTAATTAAAATCTATTTTATAAAAACGGGAACCAACCGACGTCAACCGTTGTTACGTTTTTGGAACCCGAAACTCTACCGAGAATTCCTTCCTAACCTAATTGTAATATTCCGAGCATTTTCCATGTTTCGACTTTTTCGATCCGGCGTACGGTTTGTCCTGCGCGGGTCCCGGCACAACATTTTCGATACAATATTCGTTTCGGTAAATTAATAAAACCCGTATTTTCGATAAACGGGAGCTTTTTATTAAACTATCCCAATTATCACTTCGTAGTACGTGTAACTGGGTGCTGAGACCAAGACCGCAGTACAAGTTGTACTGATTTGGATAATTATCCCGAAAACCGATACCGTTTGGATCAGTTTTTATAAATAAACGTACCATTTTATATCTGGAATGATCCAACGGGATACTAATTTTCCGTAATTATAAATAGCCTTTTACCGTATTTTATTTCGTATAAAAATCAATTGTAGACAGATAAATATATAATTTTACAGAGAAAAATCATATATTCATAAACCTTTCTGAGAATCAAACCAACTTTTGAAGGTGTTAGTGATCTTTGTTTGAAAAGCTCGAGTACTGGATTTGAAGGTCTTGAGAAGCTCTATCAGAATCTGTAATCCATACACCTGCAGAATCAAAGGTTGAATTTCTAAAAATTTAATTATTTTCGAATTTATTTTATTAAAAATATGAATTTTTGTTCGGATGATTGTTTGTATGATTTGATGATTGTATGTTGTAGAGCTTGTTTTCCTGATGATTTTCATATGTCATACGTCTGATTTGGAGTTCAATAACATGTTCAAATTTGAGTTTGATTTTCGAATTTTAAAATTAGGGTTTATAACCCGTATGAATGTTCTTAATTGAAATTTGGGGGTTTCTTATTCTGTGATAGATTGATGTTGTGATATAGTGGATTGTGTTCTCTGTGAAATTAGCAATCCAGTCGTATAAGTTTCATGAACCAACGAGGTCTGTAGAGAAGGGAGTTGTGTTTTGAAGTTTTCCGATGTTCACCGGAAACTGGGAAATTTCACGGCCAAATTCCGGCCAACTCAGGGATTGTTAGGTTGTTTTGATTGCATGGTTGTGTTCCTGGTATTGTGTAGATGTGATCTGGAGCTTGTGGCAAGGTGAGGAGGCCGGAATCGTGTTCTCCGGCCACCCCTGTATTTTCCGGCGACTGACTGTAAAAATTGCAGTTTGGTCCCTGAACTTTTGAAAACGATGCAGTTTGGTCCCTGTAGTTTCCAGACTTTGCAAAAATAGGATTCCTGTTTTAAAAATGTTTAAAAATTCATATTTCCCATTTATTTTTATTATAAAAATTTGTTTTTAATTTCTGAAAATTCTAAAAATTATTATTTTAATTCCGAAAATTATTTTTAATTCACAAATAAATCTGAATTAATTATTTAATTAATTTCAGTTAATTTTTAATTGATTAATTAGTCAATTAATTCGAAAATTAATTGATTAATTGATTTAATTAATTATTAATTGATTTTTAATTAATTATTTAATTAGATTTAATTATTAAAAATGATTTAAAAATTCTGAAAAATAGTTTTGAGCTTTAAAATATTATTCTAAATTATTTTCAAGGCTCGATAATTATTCTAAAATTGTTTCGGAGCCAGAATTGGCCAACCGAACCCTGTTTATTAACCCGAAATTGATCCAACGACCCGTTTTAATTCCGAAAAATGTTTTAAAAAAATTATTTTAAAATACCAGAAAGCCTATTTATGACCGAGACCTCTTTATAAATGATATGTCTTTGATTACGTGATGTATTATGTGTTATACGTGACTGGGTGTTTGACTATCGGTCTATATACTCGACATTTACTTGGTTATTGCATAAATTTCAATCCGTTAATCGGATTTGGGTAAAACGAAGGGTAGATAGAAGTGTGCGTTGAATAGAATCTTGTGAGTCGATAATTGATAGATGCTTATGATATGTGAGCAGAAGAGGCAAGGCGTAGGAAAGGGAAACAGATAGTTGAGGAATAAGACGATTGTGATTGGAAGCGAGTACAGAGTAGTAAGCTAATTCCAGGCAAGTGTTCTGAACTTTCTCGAGATATTGTAATTCTTGATAGTCTTGTTGACATTACAAATGCTTTGAAGCACGGAAACCGAAACCCTGATTTTAGTTATTGTTCTTGAGCCATGAACCATATTCTTTCTAAACCATTGATTATTGTAAACCCAAACTCGAACCTCAAGTATATGATACTATTCCATAAATACATGCAAACAAAAATCCCAAACACTGAACTGAATTACTTGTACATTCAACCATTGTATCCTATACTTTGAGAGCCCAAATCTTTGAAACCCTGAAATATTGATTCTTTTGTTATCCAATTCTTTCATTAACCAGCATTTAAGCTTTTAAACTATTTTATTGATCCTTACAAAGATTGAAACCCTTTCATTATTAAACACTCATTGTTGTTAATGATTCTGGTTATTGTTTATTATTGCATATTCTGTTATTATGTTAGAATTGGATTGTTTTTATAAAATTGTGGACCAGATTCGTGGTCAGACCATATAATGGTCAAGTTAGGCCAATGTGTGCCTTGGATCCAGTAGTTAGAGCAATACTGTGTGCCTTGCTCGGGGTTAGTGCGTGACTGATCAGCAGCCTAACCTTGGTTTTTAAATTAAAAGTATATTATCCAATTCTAAATCATAATCCAATGTTCACTTGATATCATAATCATAGTCACCTGATGATCATTATTCTCAGTTTTGTTATTGTGACTTGCTAAGCTAGTTAGCTCATTTGTGCGATGTTGTTTATATTCTTTCCAGTTAAAAAGGAACCAGTTGGTAGCAAGGATCCCCAGTCCAGCGCGAGAGCTAGGGGTTCAGGTTGAGGAAGTTGAGCTAGTAGACTTCTTTTGGGATAATTTAAGTTTGTAAAAGTTTGTAATAATGTTTGATACTCAGTGTGAGTTTGAAATAGTTGGGATTTGAACGGTTTGTAATATATTAGTGTGTTGGCTTGTGTGCATACTTTAACCTGTCGCGGTCCGTGGTGGTTGATAAGTAGGGTCACTGCATATATTATTATTATCTTTATTATTGTTATAAGCAGGTTATAATTAAGGTGTGTGTGTGGACCCCAAACTTCTGACCCGGGTTTGGAGGGCGCCACAGGTTGGTATCAGAGCTACAGGTTATAAGTCACTGACATAAGCCTAGGTTAACGGGAATGGGTAGAGGGTTAAGATTAGAATTAAGGCATAGGATGAGAGAACGATGAGAGGGTGAGTGCTTCTGTATATTAGGTATTAGTATAGTTTGCGTTATGGAACGAGATTCTTATATTATGATATGATTTCAGATAGCAGAGATGGCTGACTCTTTTATTCCTGTATCAGCTGATCATTCAGAGCCTTCAGTTGGAGTGCCGTTTTCGGATCCACGTCCTGTTGTTCCACTAGCATTGGCTATTCTACCTCCACCGGTGTTGCAGCCCGTACCACTGCAGGCTATTTCACCTCCAGGCATGAAGCCACCTATTGGTGGGAGATGGTGAAGACATTGGAAGGTACGGATGTTATTACTTGGGAAAGGTTCAAGGAATTGTTTCTAGAAAAGTATTTTCCTCAGTTTGTTCAGGATCAAATGGAGCTGAAGTTTTTAGAGTTAAAGCAAGGGAATATGTCGGTAACAGATTATGAGGGGAAGTTTGAGGAATTGTCAAGGTATGTGCCGTCGTATGTTGATACTGATAGAAAGAAAGCTAAGAGATTCCAGCAAGGCTTGAAGCCATGGATCAGGGGGAAGGTAGCTATTTTTGAATTGGATACCTATGCCGGGGTTGTACAGAAAGCTATGATCGCAGAGACAGAGAGTGAGATGTTCCAGAAAGATAAGGAAAGCAAGAAAAGGAAAGTTGAGGGAAGTGAGGGTCAGTCACAAACAGGGAAGTTTCCAAACTTCAAGAAGGGCAAATTCCAGCCAGGAAGAAATTTTAATTTCAGAAGACAAAATGCAGGAGACGGAGGACAAGGCAATCGTCCAGCTAATGTAAATCAGCCGAATCAGTTGAGATTAACTTTTCCAGATTGTCAAGTTTGTGGAAAGAAGCATGGAGGAGTTTGTAACAAGTTGAATGTGGTATGTTTTAAATGCAACCAGAAAGGGCACTATTCAAGGGAGTGCCGGAATCAGCCAGCAAATAAGGATCAGCCTATCCGGAATCCAGCAGTGAAGGTTCCAGCCATTGGATTTACATGTTTTAAATGTGGGAAGCCAGGATATATGGCCAGGGATTGCAAGACACCAGCCCCAGTCAGTAATGCATTGAGGATTATGGGATCTACCCCAACAGTGAATGAGACTCCAAGGGCTAGAGTTTTTGACATGTCGGTGAAGGATGCGATCCAGGATACGAATGTCGTGGCAGGTACGCTTAATGTGAATTCTTTATGTGCCAAAGTGTTAATAGATTTGGGAGCAACTCGATCGTTTGTTTCACAAGACTTTGTTAGTAAATTAAATTGTCCAGTTGAATGCTTAAATGAAATAATGACTGTGGAATTAGCAAATCAAGAACGTGTAACTGTGAACCAAGTTTGTGGAAATTGTGAGGTTGAGATTTCTGGTAGTAAGTTTTGTGTAGATTTGATACCATTTAAGTTAGGAGAATTTGATGTAATATTAGGAATGGATTGGTTATCTAAGCATGATGCTCAGATAGATTGTCGGAATAAGAAAGTAATGGTGAAAACGCCAGATAAAAGCATAGTAACGTTCAAAGGTCAGAAATAAGTAAAGAAGTTTTTAACAATGATTCAAGCCAAGAAATTATTACGGCAAGGATGTGAGCATTTCATAGCATATGTAATCGACAGGAGTCAGGAGCCAGCAAAACTTGAAGATATTCCAGTAGTGAATGAATTTCCAGACGTATTTCCCGATGAATTACCAGGACTTCCTCCAGATAGAGAAATTGAATTTGCGATCGACTTAGAACCTGGAACAGAACCGGTGTCCAAAGCCCCGTACAGAATGGCGCCTATTGAGATGAAAGAGCTAGCAAGACAATTGCAAGAATTGTTAGAGAAAGGAGTAATTAGACCCAGCGTATCCCCGTGGGGAGCCCCAGTATTATTTGTCAAGAAGAAAGATGGAAGCATGAGACTGTGCATTGACTATAGGGAGCTCAATAAGCTGACAATCAAGAACAAGTATCCGTTACCCAGAATCGATGATTTGTTTGACCAATTGAAGGGAGCCAAGTATTTCTCCAAAATTGATTTAAGATCGGGATATCATCAACTAAAGATCAAGCCAGAAGATATACCAAAGACAGCTTTCAGAACAAGGTATGGGCATTATGAATTTCTAGTGATGTCTTTTGGATTGACCAACGCCCCAGCAGCGTTTATGGACCTGATGAATAGAATTTTCAAAGAGTATTTGGATAAGTTTGTTATTGTGTTTATAGACGATATTTTAATCTATTCCAAGACAAAAGAGGATCATGCGGAACATGTGAGAACGGCTTTGGAGATTTTAAGGAAAAAGAAGTTATATGCTAAACTGTCGAAGTGTGAGTTTTGGCTACAGGAAGTTCAGTTCTTAGGACACGTAGTCAGTAACGAAGGGATCAAAGTGGACCCGGCAAAGATCGAAGCAATTACGAATTGGGAGAGACCGAGAACACCCACTGAGGTAAGAAGTTTCCTAGGATTAGCGGGATATTATCGTCGATTTGTTCAGAATTTCTCAAGGATTGCCACATCATTAACAAAGCTTACATGAAAGAATGAAAAGTTTATATGGAACGACAAGTGCGAAGAAAGTTTTCAAGAATTGAAGCAGAGATTAATCACGGCACCTGTTTTGTCACTTCCAGACGATCAAGGGAATTTCGTAATTTATAGCGATGCTTCTCATAAAGGACTAGGATGTGTTCTTATGCAGCACGACAAGGTGATTGCTTATGCGTCAAGACAATTGAAACCACACGAACAGAAATACCCTACTCATGATTTAGAGCTAGCAGCTATAGTTTTTGCTTTGAAAATTTGGAGACATTATCTGTATGGAGAAAAGTGTGAGATTTTCACGGATCACAAAAGTTTGAAATATATATTTACCCAGAAGGAACTTAATATGAGGCAAAGAAGATGGTTAGAATTGATCAAGGATTATGATTGCTCGATTAATTATCATCCCGGTAAGGCGAATGTTGTAGCAGATGCGTTAAGTCGGAAGGAAAAGTTAAATGTGTTATCTGTACCAGAAGAAATATATAAAGAATTTCAGAAATTAGAATTGGAGGTTAGAGTTTGCAAGCCTGAGGAAGCAAGAGTGTACAGTATGATTTTCCACCCGGAGTTATTGGAGAAAATAAAGAGATGCCAGAAAGAGGTAATGGATCAAGATATAAATAGTTTGGTAGGTGAGGAATTATGCACGCAACAAGATGATCAAGGTATTCTTAGGTTTTCTTCAAGGGTTTGGATTCCACCAGTGACGGAGTTAAAGAATGAAATTTTACAAGAGGCACATAGTTCAAGATATTCCATCCATCCAGGGAGTACCAAAATGTATAAAGATTTAAAGAAGAATTATTGGTGGCCAAATATTAAGAGGGAAATTGCGGAATGGATTAGCAAATGTTATACCTGTCAGAGAGTTAAAACAGAGCATCAGAGACCAAGCGGATTGCTACAGCCATTGGAGATTCCAGAATGGAAGTGGGAACATATTACCATGGATTTCATAGTTGGATTACCAAGGACAAGGGCTAATCATGATGCCATTTGGGTTATAGTGGATAGACTTACCAAGTCAGCTCATTTTCTGCCTATAAATGAAAGATTTTCGCTAGACAAGCTAGTCCATATGAACCTAAAAGAAATTGTAGTTCGTCATGGAGTTCCAGTGTCTATCGTATCTGATCGAGATCCAAGGTTTAATTCAAGATTTTGGAAGAGTTTTCAAGAATGTTTGGGAACAAAATTGAATATGAGTACGGCCTATCACCCGCAGACGGACGGCCAAAGTGAAAGAACAATCCAGACAATCGAGGACATGCTACGTGTTTGTGCTATTGATTTCAAAGGAAGTTGGGACGAGCATTTACCCCTGGTAGAATTTGCTTATAACAACAGTTATCACGGCAGCATTGGGATGCCACCTTATGAAGCCCTTTATGGACGCAAATGTAGATCTCCATTGTATTGGGACGAAGTAGGAGAACGCAAAATACTCGGACCTGAATTGGTACAGCAGACAAAGGAAGTTTTTGAACTTATCCAGAAAAGATTAATAGCCGCACAAAATCGTCAGAGGAGGTATGCAGACCAGTCAAGGAAAGACATGGAATTTGAAGAAGGGAGCTTGGTATTATTGAAAGTATCACCGTGGAAAGGACTAACGAGGTTTGGGAAGAAAGGGAAGCTAAGCCCAAGATATGTCGGACCTTTTGAGATCCTAAAGAGCGTTGGCAAAGTCGCTTACGAATTGGCGTTACCTCCGCACATGGAGCACATTCACAATGTTTTTCATGTATCGATGCTCAAGAAATATAATCCAGACTCCAGGCATGTAATAGAATATGAGCCAATAGAGCTTCAGGCAGATTTATCATATGTAGAGAATCCAATAGAGATTTTAGAGGAAAGAGAGAAAGTATTGAGGAATAAAGTGATAAAGTTAGTAAGAGTATTGTGGAGAAACCCAAAGGTTGAAGAGTCAACCTGGGAGTTAGAAAGTGATATGAGAGAAAAGTACCCTCATTTGTTTTCTTAGGAGATTCTGAGGACAGAATCCTTTTAAGGGGGGAAGGATGTAATATCCGGGATATAACGTGTAATTATTTCTACTATTAAATAATTAATATGTGTGTTCAGTATCTATTCTGTGAGTTAATTGTTAAGTGATATATGTACTTGAATATTCAAAAATAATATTAATTGAGTATTTTAATTTTTATATGTCGAAAATAAAATATAGATAATTGTTATATCTTCCTAATTATTTTTATGTCGATTTATAGATTTATAAGAATCATATGAAATTTTTAAAATCTTTTTCCGGGTAATTAAAATCTAATTTATAAAAACGGGAACCAACCGAAGTCAACCGTTGTTACGTTTTTGGAACCCGAAACTCTACCGAGAATTCCTTCCTAACCTAATTGTAATATTCCGAGCATTTTCTATGTTTCGACTTTTTCGATCCGGCGTACGGTTTGTCCTGCGCGGGTCCCGGCACAACATTTTCGATACAATATTCGTTTCGGTAAATTAATAAAACCCGTATTTTCGATAAACGGGAGCTTTTTATTAAACTATCCCAATTATCACTTCGTAGTACGTGTAACTGGGTGCTGAGACCAAGACCGCAGTACAAGTTGTACTGATTTGGATAATTATCCCGAAAACCGATACCGTTTAGATCAGTTTTTATAAATAAACGTACCATTTTATATCTGGAATGATCCAACGGGATACTAATTTTCCGTAATTATAAATAGCCTTTTACCGTATTTTATTTCGTATAAAAATCAATTGCAGACAGATAAATATATAATTTTACAGAGAAAAATCATATATTCATAAACCTTTCTGAGAATCAAACCAACTTTTGAAGGTGTTAGTGATCTTTGTTTGAAAAGCTCGAGTACTGGATTTGAAGGTCTTGAGAAGCTCTATCAGAATCTGTAATCCATACACCTGCAGAATCAAAGGTTGAATTTCTAAAAATTTAATTATTTTCGAATTTATTTTATTAAAAATATGAATTTTTGTTCGGATGATTGTTTGTATGATTTGATGATTGTATGTTGTAGAGCTTGTTTTCCTGATGATTTTCATATGTCATACGTCTGATTTGGAGTTCAATAACATGTTCAAATTTGAGTTTGATTTTCAAATTTTAAAATTAGGGTTTATAACCCGTATGAATGTTCTTAATTGAAATTTAGGGGTTTCTTATTCTGTGATAGATTGATGTTGTGATATAGTGGATTGTGTTCTTTGTGAAATTAGCAATCCAGTCGTATAAGTTTCAAGAACCAATGAGGTCTGTAGAGAAGGGAGTTGTGTTTTGAAGTTTTCCGATGTTCACCGGAAACTGGGAAATTTCACGGCCAAATTCCGGCCAACTCAGGGATTGTTAGGTTGTTTTGATTGCATGGTTGTGTTCCTGGTATTGTGTAGATGTGATCCGGAGCTTGTGGCAAGGTGAGGAGGCCGGAATCGTGTTCTCCGGCCACCCCTGTATTTTCCGGCGACTGACTGTAAAAATTGCAGTTTGGTCCCTGAACTTTTGAAAACGATGCAGTTTGGTCCCTGTAGTTTCCAGACTTTGCAAAAATAGGATTCCTGTTTTAAAAATGTTTAAAAAATCATATTTCCCATTTATTTTTATTATAAAAATTCGTTTTTAATTTCTGAAAATTCTAAAAATTATTATTTTAATTCCGAAAATTATTTTTAATTCACAAATAAATCTGAATTAATTATTTAATTAATTTCAGTTAATTTTTAATTGATTAATTAGTCAATTAATTCGAAAATTAATTGATTAATTGATTTAATTAATTATTAATTGATTTTTAATTAATTATTTAATTAGATTTAATTATTAAAAATGATTTAAAAATTCTGAAAAATAGTTTTGAGCTTTAAAATATTATTCTAAATTATTTTCAAGGCTCGATAATTATTCTAAAATTGTTTCGGAGCCAGAATTGGCCAACCGAACCCTGTTTATTAACCCGAAATTGATCCAACGACCCGTTTTAATTCCGAAAAATGTTTTAAAAAAATTATTTTAAAATACCAGAAAGCCTATTTATGACCGAGACCTCTTTATAAATGATATGTCTTTGATTACGTGATGTATTATGTGTTATACGTGACTGGGTGTTTGACTATCGGTCTATATACTCGACATTTACTTGGTTATTGCATAAATTTCAATCCGTTAATCGGATTTGGGTAAAACGAAGGGTAGATAGAAGTGTGCGTTGAATAGAATCTTGTGAGTCGATAATTGATAGATGCTTATGATATGTGAGCAGAAGAGGCAAGGCGTAGGAAAGGGAAACAGATAGTTGAGGAATAAGACGATTGTGATTGGAAGCGAGTACAGAGTAGTAAGCTAATTCCAGGCAAGTGTTCTGAACTTTCTCGAGATATTGTAATTCTTGATAGTCTTGTTGACATTACAAATGCTTTGAAGCACGGAAACCGAAACCCTGATTTTAGTTATTGTTCTTGAGCCATGAACCATATTCTTTCTAAACCATTGATTATTGTAAACCCAAACTCGAACCTCAAGTATATGATACTATTCCATAAATACATGCAAACAAAAATCCCAAACACTGAACTGAATTACTTGTACATTCAACCATTGTATCCTATACTTTGAGAGCCCAAATCTTTGAAACCCTGAAATATTGATTCTTTTGTTATCCAATTCTTTCATTAACCAGCATTTAAGCTTTTAAACTATTTTATTGATCCTTACAAAGATTGAAACCCTTTCATTATTAAACACTCATTGTTGTTAATGATTCTGGTTATTGTTTATTATTGCATATTCTGTTATTATGTTAGAATTGGATTGTTTTTATAAAATTGTGGACCAGATTCGTGGTCAGACCATATAATGGTCAAGTTAGGCCAATGTGTGCCTTGGATCCAGTAGTTAGAGCAATGCTGTGTGCCTTGCTCGGGGTTAATGCGTGACTGATCAGCAGCCTAACCTTGGTTTTTAAATTAAAAGTATATTATCCAATTCTAAATCATAATCCAATGTTCACTTGATATCATAATCATAGTCACCTGATGATCATTATTCTCAGTTTTGTTACTGTGACTTGCTGAGCTAGTTAGCTCATTTGTGCGATGTTGTTTATATTCTTTCCAGTTAAAAAGGAACCAGTTGGTAGCGAGGATCCCCAGTCCAGCGCGAGAGCTAGGGGTTCAGGTTGAGGAAGTTGAGCTAGTAGACTTCTTTTGGGATAATTTAAGTTTGTAAAAGTTTGTAATAATGTTTGATACTCAGTGTGAGTTTGAAATAGTTGGGATTTGAATGGTTTGTAATATATTAGTGTGTTGGCTTGTGTGCATACTTTAACCTGTCACGGTCCGTGGTGGTTGATAAGTAGGGTCACTGCATATATTATTATTATCTTTATTATTGTTATAAGCAGGTTATAATTAAGGTGTGTGTGTGGACCCCAAACTTCTGATCCGGGTTTGGAGGGCGCCACAGAAGTAGGAGAACGCAAGATACTTGGACCTGAACTGGTACAGCAGACAAAGGAAGTTGTTGAACTTATCCAGAAAAGATTAACAGCCGCTCAAGATCGTCAGAGGAAATATGCAGACCAGTCAAGGAAAGACATGGAATTTGAAGAAGGAAGCTTGGTATTACTGAAAGTATCACCATGGAAAGGACTAACGAGGTTTGGAAAGAAAGGGAAGCTAAGCCCAAGATATGTCGGACCTTTTGAGATCCTAAAGCGCGTTGGTAATGTAGCCTACGAATTGGCGTTACCTCCGCACATGGAGCACATTCACAATGTTTTTCATGTATCGATGCTCAAGAAATATAATCCAGACTCCAGGCATGTAATAGAATATTAGCCAATAGAGCTTCAGGCAGATTTATCATATGTAGAGAGTCCGATAGAGATTCTAGAGGCAAGAGAGAAAGTATTGAGAAATAAAGTGGTAAAGTTAGTAAGAGTATTGTGGAGAAACCTAAAGGTTGAAGAGTCGACCTGGGAGTTAGAAAGTGATATGAGAGAAAAGTACCCTCATTTGTTTTCTTAGGAGATTCTGAGGACAAAATCATTTTAAGGGGGGAAGGATGTAATATCCGGGATATATCGTATAATTATTTTTGATATTAAATAATTATTATGTGTGCTTAGTATCTATTCTGTGAGTTAATTGTTAAGTGTTATCTGTACTTGAATATTCAAAAATAATATTAATTGAGTATTTTAATTTTTATATGTCCAAAATAAAATATAGATAATTGTCATATCTTCCTAATTATTTTTATGTTGATTTATGGATTTATAAGAATCATATGAAATTTCTAAAATCTTTTTTCGGGTAATTAAAATCTATTTTATAAAAATGGGAACCAACCGACGTCAACCGTTGTTACGTTTTTGGAACCCGAAACTCTTCCGAGAACTCCTTCCTAACCTAATTGTAATATTCCGAGCATTTTCCATGTTTCGACTTTTTCGATCCGGCGTACGGTTTGTCCTGCACGGGTCCCGGCGTAACATTTTCGATACAATATTCGTTTCGGTAAATCAATAAAACCCGTATTTTTGATAAACGGGAGCTTTTTATTAAACTATCCCAATTATCACTTCGTAATACGTGTAACCAGGCGCTGAGACCAAGACCGCAGTATAAATTGTACTGATTTGGATAATTATCCCGAAAACCGATACCGTTTGGATCAGTTTTTATAAATAAACGTACCATTTTATATCTGGAATGATCCAACGGGATACTAATTTTCCGTAATTATAAATAGCCTTTTCCGTATTTTATTTCGTATCAAAATCATTTGCAGATAGTTAATTATATAATTTTCAGAGAAAAGCCCTAATTTCTTAAAACTGTTCTAAGAATCAAACAGCAAAACGAAGGCATTACCGATCTCTGTTTTCAAAGCTTGAGTAACCAAAACGAAGGATTTGAGGTGTTCTATCAGATTCTGAGCTTTGTTTCACTGCAGAAATCAAGGTTATTTTTCTAAAAATTTATTTATTTTCGAATTTATTTTATTAAAAATATGAATTTTTGTTCGGATGATTGTTTGTATGATTTGATGATTGCATGTTGTAGAGCTTGTTTTCCTGATGATTTTCATATGTCATACGTCTGATTTGGAGTTCAATAACATGTTCAAATTTGAGTTTAATTTTCGAATTTCAAAATTAGGGTTTATAACCCGTATGAATATTCTTAATTGAAATTTGGGGGTTTCTTATTCTGTGATAGATTGATGTTGTGTTATAGTGGGTTGTGTTCTCTGTGAAATTTGCAATCTAGTCGTATAAGTTTCATGAACCAACGAGGTCTGTAGAGAAGGAAGTTGTGTTTTAAAGTTTTCCGATGTTCGCCGGAAACTGGAAAATTTCACGGCCAAATTCCGGCCAACTCAGGGATTGTTAAGTTGTTTTGATTGCATGGTTGTGTTCCTGGTAACCTGTAGATGTGATCTGGAGCTTGTGGCAAGGTGAGGAGGCCGGAATCGTGTTCTCCGGCCACCCCTGTGTTTTCCGGCGATGGGATGTAAAATTTACAGTTTGGTCCCTGGACTTTTGGGGACGATACAGTTAGGTCCCTGAAGTTTCCAGACTTTGCAAAAATTGGATTCCTGTTTTAAAAATGTTTAAAAATCATATTTCCTAATTATTTTTATTATAAAAATTCATTTTTAATTTCTGAAAATTCTAAAAATTATTATTTTAATTCCGAAAATTATTTTTAATTCACAAATAAATCTGAATTAATTAGTTAATTAATTTCAGTTAATTTTTAATTGATTAATTAGTCAATTAATTCGAAAATTAATTGATTAATTGATTTAATTAATTATTAATTGATTTTTAATTAATTATTTAATTAGATTTAATTATTTAAAAATGATTTAAAAATTTCGAAAAATAGTTTCGAGCTTTAAAATATTATTCTAAATTATTTTCAAGGCTCGATAATTATTCTAAAATTGTTTCGGAGCCAGAATTGGCCAACCGAACCCTGTTTATTATTCCGAAATTGATCCAACGACCCGTTTTAATTCCGAAAAATGTTTTAAAAATTATTTTAAATACCCGAAAGCACATTTATGACCCGAGACTTCTTTATAAATGATATGTCATTGATTACGTGATGTATTATGTGTTATACGTGACCTGTTGTTCGACTATCGGTCTATATATTCGGTGTTTACTTCGTTATTGCATAGATTTCAATCCGTTAATCGGATTTGGGTAAATAATGGTAGATAGAAGTATGTGTTGAATAGAATCTTGTGAGTTGATGATTGATAGATGCTTATGATATGTGAGCAGAAGAGGCAAGACGTAGGAAAGGAAAATAGATAGTTGAAGAGTAAGACGGTTGTGATTGGAAGCGAGTGCAGAGTAGCAAGCTAATACCAAGCAAGTGTTCTGAACTTTCTCGAGATATTGTAATTCTTGATAGTCTTGTTGACACTGCAAGTGCTTTGAAGCACGGAAACCTAAATCCTGATTTCAGTTATTGTTCTTGAGCCATGAACCATATTCTTTCTAAGCCATTGATTATTGTATACCTAAACACGAACCACAAATCTACGATACTACTCCACAAATACATACAAACTAAATACCAGACACTGAACTGGATTACTATATACTCAATCCATGATATCTTATGCTTTGAAAGACCAAATCCTTGAAACCCTGAAACGTTGTTTCCTCTGTTATCCAATTCTTTCATTACCCAGCATTCAAGCTTTGAAAGTACCTGGTTGATCCTTACAAGGATTGAAACCCTTTCATTGTTAAATATTTATTGTTGTTAATGATTTCGGTTATTGTTTACTATTGCATATTCTGTTATTATGTTAGAATTGGATTGTTTTTATAAAATTATGGACCAGATTCGTGGTCAGACCATATAATGGTCAAGTTAGGCCAATGTGTGCCTTGGATCCAGTAGTTAGAGCAATGCTATGTGCCTTGCTCGGGGTTAGTGCGTGAGTGATCAGCAGCCTAACCTTGGTTTTTAAATTAAAAGTATAATATCCAATTCTAAATCATAATCCATTATTCACTTGATATCATAATCATATACACCTGATGATCATTATTCTCAGTTTTGTCATTGTGACTTGCTGAGCTAGTTAGCTCATTCGTGCGATGTTGTTTATATTCTTTCCAGTTAAAAAGGAACCAGTTGGTAAAGAGGATCCCCAATCCAGCGCGAGAGCTAGGGGTTCAGGTTGAGAAAGCTGAGCTAGTAGGCTTCTTTTGGAATAATTTAAGTTTGTAAAAGTTTGTAATAATGTTTAATACTCAGTTTGAGTTTGAAATAGTTGGGATTTGAACGGTTTGTAATATATTAGTGTGTTTGGCTTGTGTGCATACTTTAACCTGTTGCGGTCCGTGGTGGTTGGTAAGTAGGGTCACTGCATATATTATTATTATCTTTATTATTGTTATAAGCAGGTTATAAATAAGGTGTATGTGTGGACCCCAAACTTCTGACCCGGGTTTGGAGGGCGCCACAAGCCACTTCTATGGTCAAAGGTTCAGCTAAATCTTCCAACTTTAAATCTATTTTGTTCACACAATCCTTAGATAAAAAAGACTTAGATGCTCCTGAATCAAACAGAAATTTAACAGGTACGGAGTTGAGAGAAAGTATACGTGTAACTATGTAACACCCCCAAATCCGGGGTCGGGGATCCGGGTTATCACGAGTTCCATTTCCCTTAATAATACTTAATCTTAATAATCAACCAACTACTGCGTACTGTGACCCCACTATACACACACACCACAAGTTATAGTCTCAGAGATGAATATCCAAAAAGAACACAAGTCATTTTATTCCATAATTATAAACCATTACACCTTAAAAGGGTTTCTGAATAAATTTACATATTCTTTGCCATTATTATAATTCATAAGTATACATAAGTCTGGTACATCAAAATTTGAAAGCCTAGCCTATTGGTAGTTCCTACCTCAGCTACAATGGTATCAACGCCTATAGGAAACTGCGGAACATTTCCTATCCGCTCACGAATTGGGAGCTTGGTCCTGTTCATCTAGTCTATCTGTTGTTGTGTGATGAAAGAAGAAAGCAAGGGTGAGCAACAAGCCCACCAAAATAATATGTATAATGATTTATAATATGTGAGCATCCTCATAGTACTCATGAAAGTCTTGGTCAAGTAAAAATGAACCAAGTTTGATATCTTATCGCGACCAAGTCGCAAAATATTCAGTATATATGTACATATACTTTTCAAAATCCTGGAAGTCATCTTCCATGCATAATATACACAGAGTTCCAGTTTATAAATGTATATAAATATCGTTGCAAGGTGATCTCATATATCTAACCTTGTCTCAATGTTTTTATGAAAATCTTTGTCATGCATAAGATAATCATTAACCAGATATAAGTTGAAAAGATGAAGTTACAAGATACTCCAATATACTTATATCTATTCCGAATACTACTTGAACTACCACCGTTCAAGTTATAATTAGTTTCAAAAGTTCATCACCCAAATGAGACTACAAGATAAGACTTAGATAGATTCAATCTTTGAAATATTATTGAATGAAATGAAGTTACGAGATACTTCATTAATTCCCGATATATATCCATATATATCTCTCATACATTTCCTAAAAACCTCTGTCATGTAAAGTATGAACAGAGTTGTAATATCCAATGAATTTGGAAAGAAAAGAATTTTGGCATAAACCCGATATCTTGCTGATCAGGAAAAGATACCAATAAGTAACATTTTCTACTAGTAGATGGATGAATCCCCCACCAGTCATCACCCTGGTCGCATTAGGACCTTGCGCTGGACCGCCACCCAGCCTCTTACGCGTTGATGGACTGCCACCCAGCCACTTACACTTTGATAGACCGTACCCCGGCCTGTCGCTTATGCCGACTCAATTAGATGGACTTACTTCCCGAACGTTGGGTACATAATCAATTCATTTATCAAAACAGCAACCTTGTTGCGAATATAAAATACACCACAGAGCCGGATCCCTCAATTTTTAAGCGAGTATTTAAATCCCCTTCGAAAGGAAGATCTTAAATTTGAAAACGAGTTTCGGGATACACTCTAACTTTTAAAATCATTTTGAAGACTAGAAAACATTTTTAAGAATGTTTGGAGTAATGCTGATTTAATGAAATAAATCAGTCCCGATATGCTAGAAATTATCTGAATATTATTATTTAAATAATATTCCCATAAAGATAATCTTGATAAAAATAATTGAAGTAGAAGGTTTACAACTCATACTTGAAATGAATAATAAATAACCAAAGATATACTTATACGAAAGTACGATCTTTATTTGAATACTCGAAAATAAGTTTGATTATCGAAACATTATTCTTTAATAAAATAAAGAATATTATTTAATAAAAGGAGTGGAGTCATAAGCCCTCGAATGAATATTCAAAATAATATTCATTAAATAAAATAAGTGGAGTCATAAGTCCTCGAATGAATATTCAAAACAATATTCATTAAATAAAATAAAGTTATCGAATATACCTTATTCGATTAATAGTTTTGAAAACTATATCTATATATATATATAAATATATATATATATATATAATATACTCGGGAACATCGACTCCCGGTTTAGAAAATGTTCACCTTTGGGTCCCCTATACTAAGGGTATACGCAACTACTGCTTATCTCTAGCATAGGTATTATGCAACTTATAAGCATTTGAATCAACAATTAGATATCAAGATTACGAAACAGGCATGCATATAAACCATATCAGCATGCTCCAATATATCGCAAGATTTGCTAATAACAATCATGCATCTATCACAAGATAATGAATATACATATATACATCACAACAACAGTATAACGGGTAGAAAACTTGCCAGAGTGTTCCCGGATAGACTTAAGCTTAGAGTGGGTCGGATAACCTATGAACAACAACATAAGTCGGAATTAAACCCCGGTCGCTTAAGAAACTAGACTTTAACCAATTGAACCTTAATATTCGCATATGGTCACTTCTACGATTAACGAATCACATAAGTCGTTCGAGTACCCTCGGCTCCAACATTTTTAAGAAATTAACCATTAAGAATTTTAAGGAGATTCTTTTGCGAGTACCCTACCAACTGCCTAATCCACTTTCCATAATTGTTTCATACTCCAATTAGTCATTTAAGGGCCTTAACCAAGGTTTCAAAGTAAGGCGAGGGGTAATGGTTCGTTCGCGAAATGTCGTTACTTAAAACGGTCGTTTCTCCTAAACCGTACATCGGATTCTAGCGAACCACATATCAAAACGAAGCTCGTAACATGAACTATCTAATCATGGCAATGGTCAAAACCTAACAATGAGTTCACGGGTCCTGAAGTTAAGAACAAAAACAGTCTAAGGTAAATCGGGCATTACGACGACTATGTTTAAGCGATTACCAAATTTGTACCATTCCAATCAATCCACAAATCAACCCACAATTATTACTACAACCAAAATCTATCCATACTTTACTACAACAGCCCCAATATCTCAAGATTTCTAATTTATACTACTCTCAAATATGAACTAAAAGCTATACTTAAGTTCATTAACCAATAATCAAGATTTACAACTTCAAACTCATTACAAATCCAACCATACTCTAAGTATACAAGAATCATACTTCTCATGAACTATACCAAATATAACAAGCCCTAAACATTCAAAATTAAGGCTAGGTTATAAGATTATACCTTCCTTGGTGAGTAGGAGTACTAAGGAGCTTGAAATAACCCTTGAAAATCCTTACAAAAGCTATATCTAAACAAAAACACAAGATCAAAAGTTTCAAGATCTTGAAAGCACTATTCACCCTCTTCTTCCATGAATTATTGGAAGAGATTGTTCAGGAAATGGAAGCTTAGATTCATTGGATAGCTATATCTATGCTTAAGGAACCTTGGATAATTACCTCACAAATTATCAAAGCTTGGATCTTGGAAATTGATTTTCTTTTCTTTGAAAATGAGAAAGGGCCGAGAGCTTCTTGCTTGGAAATGAAAAGTCAAGTTTTGTGTTATGATTTGCTTGGCTTGGTTGATATTATTTTGTTTGTTAATTGACTTTTTACCATGGTAAAAAATGAATGGCTCACAATCAACCAACCAATCCCTCCATTGGTCATGCTTATGTCACCATGCCTATGCCATCTTTCTTATGTCATCTTCTTACACTTGTCTTCTTCTTATTGGTGTGATGACATCATCACCCACTAACTTCTTTGATTAACCCTTAATTACTTGGCTGATGACCGCTTATCTATTATACGGTTCGCTTAACTTTCATTCTCATTTATCGTTTGAGGGATCATACCCGGGATCTCATTACTTAGGTTTCCTTAAACCTTTCTCAATATTTTATATTCCTTTTATGATCCTCTCTTATAATCCTTGAATTAAAATCCTTTTAAGCATGTTACCTTATACTTAATTCTTTCTGTATCTGGTGGGTTTTCGGGAAAAAATCAAAGTGTTCGAATTTGGATTCTGACGATCTTTACATACACTTATACACCATATAGAGTACTAATAAGATCTCAAAAAATCAATAAAAGAACCCCTACAAAGTATTTAATTTAGCCAGGCTCTCGCCTCTACTAGGTTTGCTTGTTCCTTGGAACTCTGAGAGCTTAGTGACTTAAAGGTCCTGAAAGAATTTCCCACCGCAATGTCCCCTCAGGGTGGTGGTTGGGGATAATAGTCTAAGTTCTCTTTAGACAGGTCCATGAATTGTCGTATAGGAGTACCGTCTCAGGTCTCCTTTTCTTACTCGACTTTCTGTTTCCTTAGTATGAAATGTTTCATCCTTCTCCCATACTTGGGGTTATCTTATACGTTAAAATCCTTATTTTCCACTTCATTATGTTATGGGCTCCTCCTTTCTTAATGGCAACCTCCCTGACTATCACATTCGGGGTTTGCCCTAAATCTTATTCCTCGAGCTATGGCTTTTGTCTAAGATCCAGTCCTTACGCTTTTAAACGTTTGGAACCCAAATTCTGTAGGAATACCTCATTATTCCCTTATCATCTTTCTCGGTATTAATCTTTTCTCCAGTCATTGGCTCTCTGCCTTCATTCATCACTTTTTCTTGGCACAATATGATTTTCTTTTCCCATAATTCGGGCTGTATTACAATCTCAAACAGCCTTTCAGTACCGGCTCCGGTTACCTTCACTTCTATTTCCATTTTCTCAAAATCTCTTATCAACTCTTCCGAAGACATTATCATCTTGAGTCTCTCCTTTTTACTAAGGGCATCAGCCACCACATTGGCTTTCCCCGAATGATAAAGAATCTCCCAATCATAATTCTTGATTAGCTCTAACCGCCTCCTCTGGCGTATGCTGAGCTCTTTCTACGTGAAAAAGCACTAGAGCACTTATGGCTTGTGTAAATCTCGCACTTCTCTCCATACAAGTAGTGCCTCCAATCTTTAGGGCAAAACTATTGCCACGAGCCCAAGCTCATGGGTGAGGACATCGAATTTTATATTCCCTAAATTTTCTTGATGCGTACGCGATTACCTTGCTGTGCTGTATAAGAAGCACCCTAATTCCTTATGCAAAGCATCACTACACATCACAAAATCTCCTTTTCCATCCGGCAACGCCAAAATAGGGGTCATCACCAATCTTTGCTTTAGTTCTTAAAAGTTGATCTCGTATTTTTCTGTCCATTCGAACTTCTCAATCTTACGAGTAAGCCGCGTTAAAGGGGCTACTATCTTTACAAACTTGAACGAACCTCCGGTAGTGACCGGCCAATCCTACCTCTGGTAGTCGCCCTAACCATGGTTATCAATTCCTCAGTGGTCCTTTATTCATTCTTCTCAGGATCCTCCACGGGATCCTTCTCAGCAATAATCCCTTCTAGGACAACATCCTTAACCGCTATATCCTCAATATGAACATCATCCGGTCTCGTGTTAGGACGCTCTATCGGATCCACAATCTGATCTTCAATACCTAATAAAATATCATCGCGTTGTTGCTCCTCAACCTCAGGGTTCGGAGTCCCGCTACCATATACGATAACGAACTATGCCTCTTATCATGATATTTATAAGGGTTCCCATAAGGGTTTTAACTGTCAGTACTACGTTAGGTAGCCCGACTATGAACTTGGCAAGAGTTCTTATTATCTTAGTGAACTTATTATTTTAACATCCCATCATCTCTGAGGTTTATAACGCTTAGCTCTGATACCACTTCTGTAACACCCCCAAATCCGGGGTCGGGGATCCAAGTTGTCACGAGTTCCATTTCCCTTAATAACACCCAATCTTAATAAATAATCAACTACTCTGTACTGTGACCCCACAATAAACACACACACCGCAAGTTATAGTCTCAGAGATGAATACCCAAAAAAAATAACACAAGTCATTTTATTCCACAATTATAAGCCATTACGCCTCAGAAGGGTTTCTGAATAAATTTATATTTCCTTGCCATTATTATAATTCATAAATATACATAATCTGGTACATCAAAAGTTGAAAGCCTAGCCTATTGGTAGTTCCTACCTCAGCTACAGCGACATCAATGCCTATAGGAAACTGCAGAATGTTTTCCTATCCGCTCGTAAATTGGGAGCTTTGTCCTGTTCATCTTGTCTATCTGATGTTGTGTGATGAAAGAAGAAAGCAAGGGTGAGCAACAAGCCCACCAAAATAATATGTATAATGATTTACAATATATGAGCATTCTCATAGTACTCATGAAAGTCTTGGTCAAGAAGAAATGAACCAAGCTGATATCTTAACGCGACCAAGTCGCAAAATATTCAGTATATATATACACATGTACTTTTCACAATCTTTGAAATCCTCTGACATGTATAATATACACAGAGTTCCCGTTTATAGCTGTATAAAATATCGTTGCAAGGTGATCTTATATATCTAACCTTGTCTCAACGTTTTTCCGAAAATCTTTGACATGCACAAGATAATCATTTACTAGATATAAGTTTAAAAGATGAAGTTACAAGATACTCCAATATACTTATATCCAAATACTACTTGAACTACCACCATTCAAGGTATAATGAGCTTTCAACAGTTCATCACATAGATGAGACTACAAGACAAGATTTGAATAGATTAAATCTTTGAAGTATTATTGAATGAAATGAAGTTATGATATACTTCATTAAGTACTTTCATGGACGCCCACTGAGCCCATGTTGCTTATGCCGACTCAATAGATGGACTTACTTCCCGAACGTTAGGTAAGTAATCAATTCATTTATCAAAACAGCAACCTCGTTGCGAATATAAAATACACCCCAGAGCCAGATCCTTTAGATTTTTGAACGAGTATTCAAGTCCCCTTCAAAAAGGGAGATCTTAAGTTTTAAAATGAGTTTTGGGATCCGCTCTAAACTTTAAAAGTCATTTTGAAGACTCGAAAACATTTTTAAGAATATTTGGGGTACTGCTGATTTATTAAAATAAATCAGTCCCAATATATTAGAAAATATCTGAATATTATTATTTAAATAATATTCCCAAAAAGGATAATCTCTATAAAAATAATCGAAGTAGAAGTGTTAAACTCATACTTGAAATGGGTATTAAATAACCAAAGATATATTTATACGAAAGTACTATCTTTATTTGAATAATCAAAAAAATAAGTTTGATTATCGAAACATTATTCTTTAATAAAATAAAAAATATTACTTAGTAAATAATCGGAGTCATAAGTCCTCGAATGAATATTCAAAATAATATTCATTAATAAAATAAACGGAGTCATAAGCCTCCGAATGAATATTCAAAATAATATTCATTAATAAAATAAACGGGGTTATAAGCCCCCGAATGAATATTCGAAATAATATAAACTGAGTCATAAGTCCTCGAATGAATATTCAAGTAATATTCATTAAATAATATAAGCTTATCGAATAAACCTTATTCGATTAATAGTTTTGAAAACTATATCAATATATATATATAAATATATATATATCATATACTCGGGAACATCTACTCCCGGTTTTAGAAAAGGGTTCACCTTTGGGTCCCCTATACTCAGGGTATACGCAACTACTGCTTATCTCTAGCATAGGTATTATGCAACTAATAAGCATTTGAACCAACAGATATATAAATCAAGAATACGAAATAGGCATGCATATATACCATATCACATGCTACAATATATCGCAAGAATTTGCTAATAACAAATATGCATTTATCACAAGATCATGCATATACACATATACATCACAAAAACAGTTATACGGGTAGAAAACTTGCCTAAGTGCTCCCAGATAGACTTAAGCTTAGAGTGGGTCTGATAACCTATGTACAACAACATAAGTTGGAATTAAACCCCGGTCGCTTAAGAAACTAGACTTTAACCATTTAGAGTCCTAACGTTTGCTTTCGCGCTTAACGATTTACTTAAGTCGCTCGAGTACCCTTGGCTCCACCATTTTTAATAAATTAACCATTAAGGGTTTTAAGGCGATTCTTTCGCGAGTACCTTACCAACTGCCTAATCCACTTTACATAATTGTTTCTTACCCCAATTAGTCATTTAAGGTCCTTAACCAAGGTTTCAAAGTAAGGCGAGGGGTAATGGTTCGGTCGCGAAACGCCGTTACTTAAAACGGTCGTTTCTCCTAAACCGTACATCGGAATCAAACGAACTACATATCACAACGAAGCTCGTAACGTGAACTATCTAATCATGGTAATGGTCAAAACCTAGCAGTGAGTTCACGGGTCCTAATGTTAAGAACAAAAACAGCCTAAAGTAAATCAGACATTACGACGGCTATGTTTACGCGATTACCCAAATTTAAAACACTCCAATTCAACCCACAATCAATCCACAATCACAACCCAATCAAAACTCCATCCATACTACATCATAACAGCCCCAACAACTCAACATTAACAATTTATACTTATTGCCCACATGAACTAAAAGCTTTACTTAAGTTCTTTAACTAATCAACAAGATTTACAACTCCAAACACATCACAAAACCAACCAATCTCTAAAGACACAATAACCATGCTTCTCATGAACCATACCAAGCATACTAACTCTAATTTATACAAAAGTAGGGCTAGGGTATGAGATTATACCTTCCTTGGTGAGTAAAAGTACTAGGGAGCTTGGAATCACCCTTGAAAATCCTTACCAAAGCTATATCTAAACAAAAACACAAGATCAAAATTTGAAGTTTTTGAAAAACACTATTCACCAAGAACTTTGATGAATTGATTAGCTATGATAATCATGGAATCTTGAGCTTAAACTTATGGCTCATCTAAGTTATGAAATATAGAAGCTGAAGAAACAAACCTCTTGAATTATGAAGGTGTGTAGCTTAAGTTTTGAAAAATTTCCCTTGCTTTTCCATGGAAAAGCCGAGAGCTTGATGAAGAAATGGAGTGTTTTATGTTTTTTTGTGATTTGTTTTGATTTGCCTTGGTTGGTTGACTTTTGTTTTGCTTTAATCATTTTTAACCATGAAAAAAATTGTGTGGTTATAATTCAACCACACCTCCTTCCCTTATGTCATGCTTATGTCACCTTTCCTATGTCATCTTGTTGGTTTGATGACATCATCATCCCTAACCTCCTTGATTAACTCTTAATTACTGCCTAATGACCGCTGATCTGTTATACAGTTCGCTGAACTTTCGTTCTCGTTTATCGTTTGAGGGATCATACCCGGGATTTTATCACTTGGGTTCCCTTAACCATTCTCAATACATTATATTCCTTTTATGATCCTCTCTTATAATCCTTGAATTTAAATCCTTTCAATCATGTTACCTTATACTCAATTCTTTCGGTATCTGGAGGATTCTCGGGAAAAATCAAAAGGTTCAAATTTGGATTCTGACGATCTTTACATACACTTATATACCACATAGAGTACTAATAATATCCCAAAAGATAAATAAAAGAACCCCTACATAGTGTGGCATGAAAAGTTTTCTTATTCAGCATAACACTATTCATAAGGGTTTCAAAAATTCCAAAAATTGGGGTTATTACATATAGTTACGTCGATTGAGTTTGGTTTTGTTAATTGAAATAGTACTTTTGTGTATAGAAAAGAGCGCAGTCAGGTGTTAGACTAAGTTGGTAGCCAGCAGTTATAAGCTAAGGTTATAATGAAGAGTATTGAGCACACCAGGCATGTTTTCTCCCATATTCTAAATTCAGAATAGTGAATTACTTTATTTATTCTTATACCAGATGCAAGTATTCTTGAACCTCCTTGTGATATATTGTAAGTATTTCTTCCTTATTCTAAGTTCAAATTAGTTAAATATTTTCTATTTCGCTGAAATAATCTTTAAATTGATAGATAGTGGATAACTATACTATCCAGATATACTCTACACTGTGGAACTTTATGATGAGATTAGCGAATAACTAATTATTCTAGTTATTTCACCATCAGTTGTTGAGATTGCTCCGGACCATGTGAAATGGGGAGTTATATTGCTAAGAATGTCATCTGATTCCGCTCATTTGATTAAAAATATTTTTATGGATTGGATGGTTGCGTAAGAGGTCGTGGCGGTGGTCCAGTGTGAGCTATATATTATACCTAGATATAATACCTTGCTAGGCCAATATGTGCCTTGTGTACCGCTTTGTTTAGTTGGATATGCTTCGGCAAACCGGTGTTGCTCCGCGGCTGATTACCGACGGCAATACACCGTCGTTCGAGGATTCCAATCCAAAATATATATAAAAGTGTTGATTATCATCAAAGCTTATATTAGCTTTTGATATTGTTCAGATATTGTTATTTGGTTTTATTCTTCGGATATATTATTAATGTTATTCAAGCACAAGCTATATACTGCTTGCTGAGCATTTCTTTCGCTCATACTTGTTTATTATTCTGATCTTTCAGCTAGGCCAGAGCATGTATGAGTTTCGGGTTTGGTCAGGCATCGTGTGCTTGTATATAGTTTTGGTGTGCCTTTCCAGGTACACTGTTTTAGGACGTTTGACTAGTCTAGAGGTTTGTAATAAAATCTAAATAATTTATAAAACTAAATTGACTTATGGGTTGTAATAACATTTGGTTTGTAGTAATTCTTGTTCCATACTATAACCTGTGATCGATCCAGTTGCATGTTATGGGGTCATATTTATTATTTTATTTTGTTGTGCATATTATAGTATTGTTTATCGGTTACTGACTCCCAAATCTAGACCCCAGATTTGAGGGCATTATAGGTTCGCATCAGAGCTAAAGTTATGGTCACTGAAACAAGCTTAGGTGTTGTCTTAAGTAAGTCATAGGAAGATCACATAAGATAAGCGCATGTAGTTTAACTCTTATCGAGTTAGGTATAGGTTATTGGTCTAGCCTAGAGTTAAGTTGTTCTGGGTTCTTGTTTTTGCGTTCAGCATTAGGCCTTTGTGCCATTGTTTTGATATTGAGTTCCTGAGGATAGTGAGAAGTGATGAAAGAGGTTGGAAGGTTGTGTTGCAACCCTATCCACCATTTGTTGTTTTATTTGAGATTGTTGAGCAAGAGTTGGAAGCTTTTGTTAAATTCTTTGTTATTTTTCTTGGTGTTATTATTCTTTGAGATAGTGAGCAGGATTATGTGATAATCATGTCACATGTGTTAATATGTTAGCAAGTTTATAACGATTTGGAAAGGAGTTCATGCATGAGAATTTTGATATGCTAAAGGATTGCTACATATTTGACACCATGCTTGACAGATTATAATATAAGTTCCTGTTTTCTTACCAGAATAATGGAACCGAAGAAGAAGAGTAAGTCAGGTGTTGCATCTTACTCAGTAACAACAACAACAACAGCAGAACAACCAGCAACTCCACCTGCGGTGACTTTTAAGAATTTCCAAGCTGTTAATCCACTCGAGTTTAAGGGAAGTGTTGATCCCATAGAAGCCAATGCATGGATTAAAGAAATTGAGAAAGCTTTTGACTTAGCCGGAACAGGAGTTGAAGAGAAGACCAAGTTTTTCAGTTACTTTCGGAAGGGTGAGGCAAACTATTGGTGGGAATCCAAACAAGCGTTGGAAGGAGATGAGTTTGTGACTTGAAAAAGGTTTACTGAGCTATTTTTGGAGAAGTATTTCCTGAGGTATATGACGAATCAAATGGAGATCAAGTTTTTGGGTTTGACTCAAGGTAATCTTATTGTCGCTGAGTATGAAGCCAAGTTTACTGAATTGGCGAGGTTTGTATCAGATCAAGTTGATACAGATGAGAAGAGAGCAAAACGATTTGAACAAGGGTTAAAGCCTTAGATTCAGAATAGAGTGGCTATGTTTGAGTTGACTTCATATGTGGCAGTGGTTTAGAAAGCAATGGTGATTGAAAGTAGGTGTAACACCCCCAGATCCGGGGTCGGGGATCCGGGTTGTCACGAGATCCATTTCCCTTAATAACACCCAATCTTAATACACAATCAACTACTCTGTACTGTGACCCCACAATAAACACACACCACACGTTATAGTCTCAGAGATGAACATCCACAAATAATCATAAGTCGTTTTATTCCACAATTATAAGTCAATACACCTTAAAAGGGTTCTGAATAAATTTACATTTCTTTGCCATTATTACAATTCATAAGTATACATAAATCTGGTACATCAAAAGTTGAAGCCTAGTCTATTGGTAGTTCCCTACCTCAGCTATAGTGACTTCAATGCCTATAGGAAGCTGCGGAACGCTTCCTATCCGCTCGCGAATTGGGAGCTTGGTCTTGTTCATCTTATCTATCTGATGTTGTGTGATGAAAGAAGAAAGCAAGGGTGAGCAGCAAGCCCACCAAAATAATATGTATAATGATTAACAATATATGAGTCTACTCATAATACTCATGAAAGTCTTGGTCAAAAGAAATGAACCAAGTTGATAACTTAATGCGATGAAGTCGCAAAATATTCAGTATATATATATATATACATATATACTTTTCAAAATATTGGAAGTCCTCTTCCATGCATAATATACACAAAGTCCCAGTGTATAACTGTATATAAAAAATATCGTTGCAAGGTGATCTCATATATCTAACCTTGTCTCAACGTTTTTCTGAAAATCTTTATCATTCATAAGACAATTATTAATTAGATATAAGTTTAAAAGATGAGGTTACCAAATACCCCAATATACTTATATCTTTCCCAATACTACTTCAACTACCACCGTTCAAGTTATAATCAGTTTCATAAGTTCATCACATAGATGAGACTACAAGACAAGATTTGAATAGATTCAATCTTTGAAATATTATTGAATGAAATAAAGTTACGAGATACTTTATTTAGTCCCGATATATATATATCCACATATATATATCTCTTAAACATTTCCTGGAACCTCTGTTATGTAAAGTATGAACAGAGTTTGAAACATCCAATGAATTTTAGAAAGGAAAAGAATTTTGGCATAAACCCGATATCTTGCTGATCAGGCAAAGATACCAATAAGTAACCTTTTCTACTGTAGATGGATGAATTCCTCACCGGTCATCACCCTGGCCGCATTAGGACCTCGCGCTAGACCGTACCCCGGCCCCTCACGCATTGATGGACTGCCACCCAGCCACTTACACAATAATAGACCGTACCCCGGCCTGTCGCTTGTGCCGACTCAATGAGATGGGCTTACTTCCCGAACGTTGGGCAAGTAATCAATTCATTTACCAAATCTGCAACCTTGTTGCGAATATAAAATACACCACAGAGCCGGATTCCCCAGGTTTTGAGCGAGTATTTAAATCCCCTTTAAAAAGGAAGATCTTAAATATAAAAATGAGTTTTGGGATCCGCTCTGACTTTTAAAAATCATTTTGAAGACTCGAAAACACTTTAAAGAGTGTTTGGTGTAAGGCTGATTTAATGAAGTAAATCAGTCCCCAGAATATTAGAAAATATCTGAATATTATTAATTAAATAATATTCCCATAAAGAATAATCTTTATAAAAATAATTGAAGTAGAAGTATTAAAACTTATACTTGAAATAAACATTAAATAACCAAAGATATACTTATATGAAAGTATTATCTTATTTGAATAATCGAAAATAAGTTTGATTATTAACACCTTATTCTTTAATAAAATAAAGAATATATTTCAGCAAATAATCGGAGTCATAGATCCTCAAATGAATATTCAAATAACATTCATTAAATAATATAAACTGAGTCATAAGCCCTCGAATGAATATTTAAATAATATTCAGATAAATAAATAAAAGGAGTCATAAGCCCTCGAATAATATTCAAATAATATTCAATAATAATATAAAAGAGTCATAAGCCCTCGAATAATATTCGAATAATATTCAATAAATAAATAAAGTTAAAGTTATCGAATAAACCTTATTCGATTAATAGTTTGGAAAACTATAACCATATATATATATATAAATATATATATATATATATCCATATCCATATATAAACAAAATCTTCTCGGGATTCTCGACTCCCGGTTTTAGAAAATATTTTCACCTTTGGGTCCCTATACTAAGGGTATATGCAAGATACCGCTATCCTCTAGCATAGGTATTATCAACTGAACCAACAGATATATATTTCAAGAATATAAAACAGGCATGCATATATACCATATCACATGCTACAATATATCGCAAGAATTTGCTAATAACCAACATGCATCTATCGCAAGATAATGCATATACAAGTGTATACATCACAACAACAGTATAACGGATAGAATACTTGCCTGAGCGACTGGGGGTTACGAATGGCTCGGGACGAGTCTGGTAACCTATAAGCAACAAGTAAGTTGGAATTAAACCAAAGTTACTTGTAAATCTATACTTTAACTAACTTAGACTCTAACGCTCGTTTTGCGCTCACTGATTCGCTTAAGTCACTCGGGTACCCTCGGCTCCACCATTTTTAATAATTTAACCTTTACGAGTTTTAAAGCGATTCCTTCTCGAGTGACTTACCAATTGCCTAAAACACTTACCATAAATGTTTCATGCATTAATTAACCCTTTTTGGTCTTTAACCTATGTTTCAAAGTAAGGCGAGGGGAAAAGTTTCGTTCGCGAAACGCCGTTACTTTAAACGGTCGTTTCTCCTAAACCGTGCATCGGAATCGAACGAACTACATATCAAAACGAAGCTCGTACCATGAGCTATCTAAATATGGCAGTGGTCATATTCTAGCAGGGGGTTCTCGGGTCCTAATGATATGAACAAAAACAGTCCAAAGAAAATCGGACGTTACGACTGCTATGTTTACGCGATTTCCAAATTTTAAACCATACAAAACCAACCACAAACCAACCTCAAATCCAACATACAACCAACATCCATCCTTATCACATCATAACAACCCCAACCAATTCAATTTAATCTTTCATACTTATGCTTAAACTTAACTTTAATCATTCTTAAGTTCTTTTAAATCAAAACCACAATAATTTCCATTCCATTCACTACCATACCAAATCTCAAACTCTAAATCATAACAACAAGATACAATATCAACCCACTACTCAAAATCATCCTATAATATATAGGAATCTAGGGTTAGGAGATGGTATACCTTCCTTGAAGTGGTGGGTGGAGCTAGGAAGCCTTAAGAAGCTTGGAGAAGTTTTAAGAAAGCTTGGATCTTCAAGAAAACAAGACAAACTTCAAGTTAAAAATCTTGAAAACACTATTCATTGTCTTCTTCATTGATTAAATGAAGAAGTTTGAGAAAGAATTAATGGCTTAAACTCATGATATAGCCATAACTAAGCATGAAGATGATTAGGGAATTTTCTTACCAATTTAGGAAGCTTTGATCTTTGATTTTGAAAAATCTATGCCTTGAAAATGCTAAAAAGCCGAGAGCAAGATGAACTCATGCCTTGGTTGTTTTTGATTTTTTGATGAAATGATTTTGCTAGCTTGGTTGGCTTGGTTTTTTGTATTTGATTTAGCAAATTACTACCTTGCCCTTGAATTTGTGTGGTTCTTATTCAACCACACCTCCTTCCTTCCCATGTCATGCTTACCTCATCCTCATGATGTCATCCTTCCTTCCTTGTCTTCTTTCTATTGGTTGGATGACATCATTCCCATTAATCCCTTTGATTAACTTCCTAATCGTTTGCCTAATGACCGCTGATCTGTTATACGGTTCGCTTAACTTTCGTTCTCGTTTATCGTTTGAAGGATCATACCCGGGATCTTATTACTTAGGTTCCCTTAACCTTTCTCAATACATTATATTCCTTTTTATGATCCTTTATTATAATCCTTTAATTTAAATCCTTTTTATCCTGTTACCTTATACTCAATTCTCTCCGTATCTTGTGGATTTCCGGGAAAAATCAAAGTGTTCGGAATTGGATTCTGACGATCTTTACATACACTTATATACTTCATAGAGTACTAATAATATCCCAGAATATCCATACAGAACCCCTACATAGTGTGGCATGAAAAGTTTTCTCATTCAGCAAAAACACTATTCATAAGGGTTTCAAAATTTTCCAAAAATTGGGGTTATTACAGTCTCCCCTCCTTAAAATGATTCCGTCCCGGAATCAGATAGAAACAAATGGGGATACTTTCTTAGCATTACACTTTCTAACTCTCGAGTCAATTTTCCCACATTGTGGTTCTACCACCAAACTCTGCCTAGTTTGATAATCCTTCTCCTAAGCACTTGTTCCTTTTCACTCTATAACCCTTCCTGGTTGCTCCATATAGGTTACGTCGGGTTGCATATCTATGCGCTCATATGCCTCTATTTATCTGGCATCTGAATTACACTCCCTTAACGTTGATACGTGAAACGCGTTACGACCTGCTACATGTTCGGGGTTAGGGCTAGCTCATATGCTAACTTCCCAAACGTCTTAATATATCCAAGGGTCCAACAAATTGTAGACTTAGCTTTCCTTTCTTTCCGAACCTCATCAATCCTTTCCAAGGGATACCTATAACATTACTAGGTCCCCTATTTCATACTCTTTATCCTTTCGTGTCAAATCAACATACTTATCATGTCCATCTTGGGCTACTACCAGCCGTCCTCTGATTAGATCTATCATATCCTTGGTCCTTTGGACTACTGCGGGTCCGAGCATCTTGCGCTCTACAACTTCATCCTAACATAAGGGAGATTGACATTGTCTTCCCTCAAGGATCTCATAAGGCGACATCTCGATAATGACATATGATCTATTGTCGTAAGTTAACTTAATCCGCGTTAAGTGATCATTCCAAATTCTTTCAAGTCTATTGCACAGACTCTCATCATAGCTTCTAACATTATAGCTTTTGCTTCTCAATACCCATTTTTTTTTCCAGTTCGTAATCGCTATCACCTTCCGTTCCTAATATTATACTGGTTATACTTTTGCTCGTTAGCGTTCTATAACCTTTTAATAACCACGTCAACCTTAGTATCACGAATGTGTTCCCATTCCGCATACTACCACCACTTTATTAATCCTTTTTCAGTTGTTTCTATTTTCCAAAATTTGATCAATCAAATAGAAGTAAAGGAATTTGTTGAGAGATCACTATGATCATGAACACTTGTTATATCGCATAGTTAGTACAGAAGGTGGCCAGCCTTTAGTACTTGACAAGCAATTAAACAATAGCTGGTATCCTACTCGGCTTCTATCACACAGATAGATAGTCATTCGGCAATACCTCCCCTTCTGGAAGGGTTGTTCTTCTCAGCTTACACGAAATGAAAAGAAGAGAAAAGAACGAACTGAAGAGAATTGTATATATGAAAAAAATATATACTGCTTTTGTCATAGAAGAACAAAACATATATGTATTTATATCAACATCAAGTATTATAGCATCGCATTTCACGTGCTTAAATATTTTCGCTATCCCGTCCATCATTCTATGGACCCATGCTCTTCCTCGAGCTTATACACAATTACCTTTGAAACTCCCTCGACATCGAAAATCGAATTTGGGATCTCATTCTATATATCATCGTTACTTGAATTCTATGCTCGCACCGCAACCTTCCTCGCATAATAATACGACTCTCTATTGATAAGAAAGAATAATTATTCACTAGGTAGATACTCTACTTAATTAGTCTATCAATGATAACTTATACACTACCACGACCCGATTAGTGGTACTCAATCTCAACACCCATTCCAATACAACTCTCATGGTTGTAATCAGCTCACTACTCGCAGAATTATTGCTGCCTTACTATGGTCCACCACTGACCCACTGTAGTCATTCATTTTCCATGAAATCTTAATAACTAACCATACGGAGTCCATACATCTCGTATCTAATTCTCCTAAGGAGTTAACATAACCACCAATCACAATTCATGAAGAACACTCCAAACTCTGACGTACCTTCATGACATGAAGTAGATAAAATTGCAGAAGAGTTTCAATCAAAGCAACGATAGCAGGTTAATACCATTCTTAGTCATATGCCTTAAATAGAAGACTTAACTCAAAGGTTCGTCTAGTCCTTTTGGAAACATGGTCCTGGCTTATCCCAAGATAGGACCTCCTAAGATAGATAGCCCGTTCATGGCGATTACACGAATTAAATTTTTCCAACTACTATTACTGTTGGGTATTGCACAGTCATCAGAAGGAATGTCAATCTTCCAAACCATAATACAACCTTCAGCTTTTAACCATCATCACTGTATCCTTTGGCACAAGCGCCTACCATTATCCTTTTACCGTTAAAGTGTCGGCCACCTCTTTGGCCTTTCCTGATAGTAATAGTTCCTTATAATCAATGTCTTTTAACCACCTTCAACTAAATTTTCTACCTCATTTCAATCACAGCTTATGTGAAGATGTTTTCCTTAAAATCTGATAAGTAAAAAAAAATATCACCATTTTTCCATAAGTTATTGCCTCAGTCTTTAGAGGATAATCACTGTCACGACTGACTCTCAATCATACTTAGAACATCTTTTATCTTAAGTCCTAATTGCCCTGAACAATTTCGACCATTACTGGTTCGATCCATACTTTCTCGTGGTTTAACACGCGCCCCACTTGGCATCATTATAATTACGTCATATTTCTTTTATCAACATTTTTATTCCTGAGAATTTTGAATATTACCTTTCTCCTTGGAAAACCTCTAAGGTTATCCTTCAATCGTTCCTCCTGTGTTCCCTAAATACAGGGCATATCAAAATACCATTTACTATTACTAGAACCATTGTCTATATACTTCTGAAAATTTCTCCACTAATTCTTAAAGGTTATTGTTACCTTACCCTTTCCAAATCATACTGTCAAAACTCATACTGTCCCTATTAAGGGTGAAATGCAAACCTTTATGCATTCCCCTAGGATTCATTTTAAGTTACCGATGTTCTAGCCTTAATTCCACCTTTAAAAGGTACCTGCATCCACCCATGGATAAATCAAGTCATATATCCTTGACAGATTATCTTATTCATCATTCCCACCTCGATAGTCGATACCTAATTTCATAATAGCATCCTTATTCAAATTGAGGTCAATCCATATGGCCTCCAAAAGATAACAATGGTCATCCGCTTTTCTTGCCTAATTTGGTAACGATAACAAGGATGTTCTGGAGGATATTGGTCGTGTTCAACGTGAACTTCTTCTTAATAATTCCTTATTTACTTTTGCTGTTTATCTCAACAGTCACCTCGATGTTGGGATATCTTTCATATCTGGCGTCTCCCTTTCTGGGTATCATGCCACCGGTCTTACACTTCACCTTCTTGAAGGTCACTTCCTTCATCCAATTTTCTTAATTTCTTACTTTCTTGTCTCCTCAGTCTATCCGCGTCTCCTTATTTATCCTTCGAATTATCTCAAGGTTTCCTCGAATCTTCCCAACTTACGGGGGATAAAATATATGTATCTCTTATGCCCTCAACCATCAATTTTAACTTATGGTGAATCACCCTCATCCTGACGAATGCATACTTTTCTATTTCTATTGCTACGAGTCGTTAGGGTTTCCTCATACCCAACTCCCTTATCATACCTCAAACTCTATTGCCGTTATATTCCTTTCCACTTCAATTTCTTTTTTTTTTATTTTCCTTTCTCTTATCATTATTTCATGAACCAACACAACATAAGCATTGATTTCAAACATCCCGTCATTCTGGATTCGTGTCCTTAGAACGAATCTTGACAACTTTTACAACTTAAATTCACAATTCATCATACTCGTCTGCCTTTGTTCTGGCTCTAAAGCTTTTACACTATCTCCTTATCTTTGGGAATTACTTTCTCGAAAACAATTGACTGGACTTAAATCAGTTTATTATAATCTCTTGCTCCGTGCCTTCCTTGGTCTTTCACCAGCGGGTGGTCTCTCTCTCAGGAGGGTAAGTGATAAAAACAGTCTTTTGAGATTCGTCAATCATTTAGAATCTCAATTGATTCCTATATTTCCTTTAGCCAGGCTCTTGCCTCGACTGGGTCAGCTTGTTCCTTGGAACTCTGAGAGCTTAGCGACTTAAAGGTCATGAAAGAATTTCCTACCGCATTGTTTCCTCAAGGTGGTGGCTGGGGATAATAGTCTAAGTTCTTTCTAGATAGGTCCATGAATTGCCGTATAGGAGTACCGTCTCGGGTCTCCTTTCCTTACTCGACTTTCTGTTTCCTTAGTATGAAATGTTTCATCCTACTCCCCACAATTGGGGTCATTTTTTTTTTTTTTTTTAAATCCTCATTTTCCACTCCATTATGTCATGGGTTCCTTCTATCTTGATGGCGACCTCCTGGACTATCACGTTCAGGGTTTGCTTTAAATCTTATTCCTCAAACTATGGCTCTCATCTAAGTTCTCATCCTTACGCTCTTGAACTTTCGGAACCCAAATTCCATAGGAATACCTCATTATTCCCTTATCATCTTTCTCGGTATTAATCTCATATTTATTTGTTGGCTCTCTGCCTTCATTCATCACTTTTACTGGCACAATATGTTCTTTTCCAATAATTCGGGCTGTATTGCTATCTCAAACAGCTTTTCGGTACCGGCTCCGGTTACCTTCACTACTATTTCCATTTTCTCAAAATCTCTTATAAACTCTCCAAAAGACATTATCATCTTGAGTCTCTCCTTTTTACCAAGGGCATCAGCCACCATATTGGCTTTCCCCGAATGATAAAGAATCTCCCAATCATAATTCTTGATTAGCTCTAACCGCCTCCTCTGGCGTATGTTGAGCTCTTTCTACGTAAGAATGTACTAGAGCACTTATGGCTTAGGTAATTCTCGCACTTCTCTCCATACAAGTAGTGCCTCCAATCTTTAGGGTAAAACTATTGCCACGAGCCTAAGCTCATGGGCGGGGATATCGAATTTCATATTACCATAATTGTCTTGACATGTACGCGATTACCTTACCGTGCTGCATAAGCACGCACCCTAAGCCCTTGTGCGAAGCATCACTACACTTCACAAAATCTCCTTTTCCATCCGGCAATGCCAGCATAGGGGCCATCACCAACCTCTGCTTCAGTTCTTAAAAGCTGTTCTCGCATTTCTCTGTCCATTCGAACTTCTCAGTCTTACGAGTAAGCCGCGTTAAAGGGGTTACTATCTTTACAAACTTGAACGAACCTCCGGTAGTGACCGGCCAATCCTACCTCTGGTAGTTGCCCTAACCATGGTCATCAATTCCTCAGTGGTCCTTTATTCATTCTTGTCAGGATCCTCCATGGGATCCTCCTCAACAACTATCCCTTCTAGGACAACATCCTCAACCGCTAAATTCTCAATATCAACATCATCCGGTCCTGCATTAGGACACTCTATCGGATCCACAATCCGATCTCCAATTAGTAATAAAACATCATCGCGCTGATGTTCCTCAACTTCAGGGTTCAGAGTCCCGCTACCATATACGATAACGAACTACGCTTCTATCGCTACATTTATAAGGGTTCCCATAAGGGTTTTAACTGTCAGTACTACGTTAGGTAGTCCGACTATGAACTTGGCAAGAGTTCTTATTATCTTAGTGAACTTATTATCTTAACGTCCCATCATCTCTGAGGTTTATAACGCTTAGCTCTGATACCATTTCTGTAACACCCCCAGATCCGGGGTCGGGGATCCGGGTTGTCACGAGATCCATTTCCCTTAATAACACCCAATCTTAATACACAATCAACTACTCTGTACTGTGACCCCACAATAAACACACACCACACGTTATAGTCTCAGAGATGAACATCCACAAATAATCACAAGTCGTTTTATTCCACAATTATAAGTCAATACACCTTAAAAGGGTTCTGAATAAATTTACATTTCTTTTCCATTATTACAATTCATAAGTATACATAAATCTGGTACATCAAAAGTTGAAGCCTAGTCTATTGGTAGTTCCCTACCTCAGCTATAGTGACTTCAATGCCTATAGGAAGCTGCGGAACGCTTCCTATCCGCTCGCGAATTGGGAGCTTGGTCCTGTTCATCTTATCTATCTGATGTTGTGTGATGAAAGAAGAAAGCAAGGGTGAGCAGCAAGCCCACCAAAATAATATGTATAATGATTAACAATATATGAGTCTACTCATAATACTCATGAAAGTCTTGGTCAAAAGAAATGAACCAAGTTGATAACTTAATGCGATGAAGTCGCAAAATATTCAGTATATATATATATATATACATATATACTTTTCAAAATATTGGAAGTCCTCTTCCATGCATAATATACACAAAGTCCCAGTGTATAACTGTATATAAAAAATATCGTTGCAAGGTGATCTCATATATCTAACCTTGTCTCAACGTTTTTCTGAAAATCTTTGTCATTCATAAGACAATTATTAATTAGATATAAGTTTAAAAGATGAGGTTACCAAATACCCCAATATACTTATATCTTTCCCAATACTACTTGAACTACCACCGTTCAAGTTATAATCAGTTTCAAAAGTTCATCACATAGATGAGACTACAAGACAAGATTTGAATAGATTCAAACTTTGAAATATTATTGAATGAAATAAAGTTACGAGATACTTTATTTAGTCCCGATATATATATATCCACATATATATATCTCTTAAACATTTCCTGGAACCTCTATTATGTAAAGTATGAACAGAGTTTGAAACATCCAATGAATTTTGGAAAGGAAAAGAATTTTGGCATAAACCCGATATCTTGCTGATCAGGCAAAGATACCAATAAGTAACCTTTTCTACTGTAGATGGATGAATTCCTCACCGGTCATCACCCTGGCCGCATTAGGACCTCGCGCTAGACCGTACCCCGGCCCCTCACGCGTTGATGGACTGCCACCCAGCCACTTACACAATAATAGACCGTACCCCGGCCTGTCGCTTATGCCGACTCAATGAGATGGGCTTACTTCCCGAACGTTGGGCAAGTAATCAATTCATTTACCAAATCTGCAACCTCGTTGCGAATATAAAATACACCACAGAGCCGGATTCCCCAGGTTTTGAGCGAGTATTTAAATCCCCTTTAAAAAGGAAGATCTTAAATGTAAAAATGAGTTTTGGGATCCGCTCTGACTTTTAAAAATCATTTTGAAGACTCGAAAACACTTTAAAGAGTGTTTGGTGTAAGGCTGATTTAATGAAGTAAATCAGTCCCCAGAATATTAGAAAATATCTGAATATTATTAATTAAATAATATTCCCATAAAGAATAATCTTTATAAAAATAATTGAAGTAGAAGTATTAAAACTTATACTTGAAATAAACATTAAATAACCAAAGATATACTTATATGAAAGTATTATCTTATTTGAATAATCGAAAATAAGTTTGATTATTAACACCTTATTCTTTAATAAAATAAAGAATATATTTCAGCAAATAATCGGAGTCATAGATCCTCAAATGAATATTCAAATAACATTCATTAAATAATATAAACTGAGTCATAAGCCCTCGAATGAATATTCAAATAATATTCAGATAAATAAATAAAAGGAGTCATAAGCCCTCGAATAATATTCAAATAATATTCAATAATAATATAAAAGAGTCATAAGCCCTCGAATAATATTCGAATAATATTCAATAAATAAATAAAGTTAAAGTTATCGAATAAACCTTATTCGATTAATAGTTTGGAAAACTATAACCATATATATATATATATATATAAATATATATATATCCATATCCATATATAAACAAAATCTACTCGGGATCCTCGACTCCCGGTTTTAGAAAATATTTTCACCTTTGGGTCCCTATACTAAGGGTATATGCAAGATACCGCTATCCTCTAGCATAGGTATTATCAACTGAACCAACAGATATATATTTCAAGAATATGAAACAGGCATGCATATATACCATATCACATGCTACAATATATCGCAAGAATTTGCTAATAACCAACATGCATCTATCGCAAGATAATGCATATACAAGTGTATACATCACAACAACAGTATAACGGATAGAATACTTGCCTGAGCGACTGGGGGTTACGAATGGCTCGGGACGAGTCTGGTAACCTATAAGCAACAAGTAAGTTGGAATTAAACCAAAGTCACTTGTAAATCTATACTTTAACTAACTTAGACTCTAACGCTCGTTTTGCGCTCACTGATTCGCTTAAGTCACTCGGGTACCCTCGGCTCCACCATTTTTAATAATTTAACCTTTACGAGTTTTAAAGCGATTCCTTCTCGAGTGACTTACCAATTGCCTAAAACACTTACCATAAATGTTTCATGCATTAATTAACCCTTTTTGGTCTTTAACCTATGTTTTAAAGTAAGGCGAGGGGAAAAGTTTCGTTCGCGAAACGCCGTTACTTGAAACGGTCGTTTCTCCTAAACCGTGCATCGGAATCGAACGAACTACATATCAAAACGAAGCTCGTAACATGAGCTATCTAAATATGGCAGTGGTCATATTCTAGCAGGGGGTTCTCGGGTCCTAATGATATGAACAAAAACAGTCCAAAGAAAATCGGACGTTACGACGGCTATGTTTACGCGATTTCCAAATTTTAAACCATACAAAACCAACCACAAACCAACCTCAAATCCAACATACAACCAACATCCATCCTTATCACATCATAACAACCCCAACCAATTCAATTTAATCTTTCATACTTATGCTTAAACTTAACTTTAATCATTCTTAAGTTCTTTTAAATCAAAACCACAATAATTACCATTCCATTCACTACCATACCAAATCTCAAACTCTAAATCATAACAACAAGATACAATATCAACCCACTACTCAAAATCATCCTATAATATATAGGAATCTAGGGTTAGGAGATGGTATACCTTCCTTGAAGTGGTGGGTGGAGCTAGGAAGCCTTAAGAAGCTTGGAGAAGTTTTAAGAAAGCTTGGATCTTCAAGAAAACAAGACAAACTTCAAGTTAAAAATCTTGAAAACACTATTCATTGTCTTCTTCATTGATTAAATGAAGAAGTTTGAGAAAGAATTAATGGCTTAAACTCATGATATAGCCATAACTAAGCATGAAGATGATTAGGGAATTTTCTTACCAATTTAGGAAGCTTTGATCTTTGATTTTGAAAAATCTATGCCTTGAAAATGCTAAAAAGCCGAGAGCAAGATGAACTCATGCCTTGGTTGTTTTTGATTTTTTGATGAAATGATTTTGCTAGCTTGGTTGGCTTGGTTTTTTGTATTTGATTTAGCAAATTACTACCTTGCCCTTGAATTTGTGTGGTTCTTATTCAACCACACCTCCTTCCTTCCCATGTCATGCTTACCTCATCCTCATGATGTCATCCTTCCTTCCTTGTCTTCTTTCTATTGGTTGGATGACATCATTCCCATTAATCCCTTTGATTAACTTCCTAATCGTTTGCCTAATGACCGCTGATCTGTTATACGGTTCGCTTAACTTTCGTTCTCGTTTATCGTTTGAAGGATCATACCCGGGATCTTATTACTTAGGTTCCCTTAACCTTTCTCAATACATTATATTCCTTTTTATGATCCTTTATTATAATCCTTTAATTTAAATCCTTTTTATCCTGTTACCTTATACTCAATTCTCTCCGTATCTTGTGGATTTCCGGGAAAAATCAAAGTGTTCGGAATTGGATTCTGACGATCTTTACATACACTTATATACTTCATAGAGTACTAATAATATCCCAGAATATCCATACAGAACCCCTACATAGTGTGGCATGAAAAGTTTTCTCATTCAGCAAAAACACTATTCATAAGGGTTTCAAAATTTTCCAAAAATTGGGGTTATTACAGTAGGAGTTACACATCTCAGAAAGAAAGAGACGGAAAGAAAAGGAAAATAGAAACCTCAAGAGGAGGTCAACAACAAGGTAATTTCCAGGGCTGTTTCAAAAAAAGCCAGAGTTTTGGGGTAACCAAAATGTGGGATTCAATAAATCACAATCAGGAAATGGAGGACAAGGCAACCGTTTTGAGAATTCAAATCAGCAGAGGTCCAATTGTCCACTAATTCCATATTGCAAGTTTTATGGTAAAAGGAACTTTGGGGTTTGTAAGGCTAATGTATTGTGTTTTAATTGCAATCAGACGGGGCACTATGCTAGTGAGTGTCGGAATCAGACTTCAGCTCAGAAGTCGGGGATTGTGTGTTTTAAATGTGGAAAGATGGGGCATATTTCCAGGGACTACCAGAAAACAGATCCCTTAGCTAATGTGGCAAGAATTGAAGGACCACCAGCTAAGAACCAGCCAAAGGCCAGAACATTTAATATGACTATGAAGGATGCTGTTCAGAGTTCCGAGGTGGTGGAAGGTATGCTTCCAGTCAACTTCATAGATGCTAAAGTTTAAATGATTGAATTAAGTTAACCATCAAGAATAAGTATCCTCTACTAAGAATTGATGACTTCTTTGATCAATTGAAAGGCGCTGTATATTTTTCTAAGATTGAATTAAGATCTGGATATCATCAATTGAAGATTAATCTGGAGAACTGTTAGGAAAATGTTGTGAACTTGATGATAAGTTAAACAAATCACCTTAGTAGATTTAACTTAGTGAATTTTGTAGCACTCGACGGATGATCTAATATAGTCCTGACGGATAAACCTTACAGTCCCGATGGATGACAGATTAACATCCATCGAGTGAGTAGATTATGTAATAATAAGAATTGTAGCACATTTCTGCAAACAACTTTGTGTAGATTATGTAGGAGTATTTGAGTCATGTTGACTTCTAGTGGATATGCAGAATAGGTTGATTAATTTTAAATATGAGATGTCTTGTAATTCTGTATAAGTGAAATGGAGTCAAGTGACAAATAGCTACCCGACGGATGATCAACAAAGCTATCCGACGGTTGACAAACATCTACCCGACAGATGATCAAATTCAAATATTTGTTGACAGTGACAACACAGTCATATGCGTTGGGTGTTTGCAAAAGGAATGTGGCAGCCTGTTAAGCAAGAATTTAAGAACAAAGAAGCATTACCATATCCATGCAATTACGAAGATATTCAAAGATGCTGGAATAGAGTAGTGAAGCAGCATGGAGTTAGACTAGATATGTTTTGTTTTATTATCTTATTTTATTATATGTAAACTTGGTGATATATAAACCAAGTGTAGCTAGTAGAATATTCAACTAAGCAAACACATTTTAAAGAGCGATAGAAAAACCTATACTTGTCAAGAATTTCTCTATAGTTTGTTTGTTCTACTTGTAAAGCAGCTTTGACCATTCTAATGTTTGCTAATTGTCTTTGTGCTAGATTTCAGGCTGATCCTAGAGAATCTCACTTAGTAGCTATTAAGAGAATTTTCAGATATCTCAAAGGAACACCAAAACTTGGCATATGGTATCCTAGAGATTTTAGTTTTGATCTAACTGGTTATTCATATGCAGATTATGCAGGTTGCAAAATAGACAAAAAACGTACAACAGGAACCTGTCAATTTTTAGGGAACAAACATGTGTCCTGGTTTAGTAAAAAGCAAAATTCAGTTTCTACTTCTACAGCTAAAGCTCAATATATTGCTGTTGGTAGTTGCTGTGCACAAATTTTGTGGATGAAAACCCAATTGTTGGACTATGGTCTACAAGTGGATATAATTCCCATTTTATGTGATAACACAAGTGTAATTGCCATCACTGAAAATCCAGTACAGCATTCAAGAACAAAGCATATAAATATCAAGTATAACTACATTAGGGAACATATGATGAATGGTACTGTGGAACTTCATTTTGTTCCAAGTGAAAAGCAGCTTGCAGATAGCTTTACCAAGCCACTTGATGAATCCACCTTTTCAAGGTTGGTAAGTGAGTTAGGTATGCTTGATTATTCTTGAATTATTTCAAATATTTTTCCAAGCTAAAATGTAGCCAGAAACTTAACTGATTTTTCTGATTTGGATGAAATTTTGGCTAAGTCAAAATTTACATCCAGGCGGATGCTCATTATCCATCGAGTTTGATCATCTATCGGAATATCATTTGTTAATAAAAATCAATTACTTTTCTGGATTATTTTATAACCCGACCGATAATTGATTTATCCTCATCCGTCGAATTGTCTCAATCTTAGGCATTAAAACTCTGAACATTATCCATCGGATATACTTACAGTTTGTAAGTATAACATGACGAATAAGTGACAGAATTTTTACTGTTTATTTATTTTTTAAACGGCTATTTTGGGATATTTTGATTTGTTACTTTATTTCACTTTATTATTTTTGACAGTTTATTTCTGAGATAGAGTAAAAAACAGAATTCATTTTTATTCTACTCTTTTATCTTTCTCAAATCAATTGCTCTAACTTCCTTTCTTCTCCAAAGCAAATATTCTCTCTATAAATTTCTCATTCTCTAACAATTGCACCAGTATTCAAAATCATGTCTCAATATGGATATATCTATGAAAAGAACAACTTTGTAGCTCTTGTGAATAAGGAGATTCCACAGACTCGAGACTTTCACAAGATGATGGATTTTGTGAAGAGCTGTAAACTTAGTTATGCTATGCTAGAATCACCCACAATCTACTGTGAAGTTGTGGAGGAGATATGGACAACTTCTGTGTACAACTCATCTGACAAAACCATAACTTTTACACTTAAAGGTAAGCAGTTTTGCATCAATAATGACATTGTCAAAACATGCTTTAGAATTCCAGATAACACTGCTACTGTTCCACACAAAGATACTGATATAGTTAACATGCTAAATTCTATGGGCTTTGCACTTTCTACTTTTAAGTTAAGTGAAATTAGGAGGCTAGGTCTTAGAAAGTAATGGAGTTATTTGTGTGATGTGGTAACTAAAGTATTTTCTGGTAAAATTAGCAATTTTGATTCTGTTAACATTTCCATGCTTAACATGCTTTATATGCTAGTTACTGATAAGTACTTTAATCTCAGTGACTTGATCATGTTTGAGTTAGGTTATAAGTTAGGAGAACTTAACAAGAGAGGTAAAAGTGTCTATTATGCTAGATTCTTTATGATGCTTGCTAACCATCTTGTTGAGAATATTGTTGTTGAGAACCCAACCAAGAAGCTAAATTGTTGGGTTCAAGAAAGGAGAGTCATTGTTGATCTCAACAGGTAAATTCACCATAAAAAGGTGCCCCTCATTTACTTTCCAATCATGGAGGGACCTCAGGTAAGTGAGGTAAGCACCACTGTCTCCACTCTTCCAACCTCACATATTTCTTTGCCCTCAAGTGTAGCTATGACATCTGTGTCAATGACCCAACAGATGCCTACCCATGCTACCAAATCAATAATTTTAAAATCCAAAGCTAAGAAATCCCCCTCTAGTTTCCCTCAAAAGAAACCAGTTGCAAAATCTACTAAACACAAAGAGGGGAGTGTGAAGGTGAGTGAGCAAGGTGAGGGGCAAGGTGAAAATCAAAGAAACCCTAAGGATAAGGCTGGTGAGATGAGTGTACCTAAGCCTGGCCACACCACAGCTTACCAACAAACTGTGGTTGTTAATAAGGAAATAAGCTAACTTCTAGTTTCATCCTCTCAAATGGATGTTACTATTGAAACAAGCTCCCAACCAGGTGCACAGGTCAAGAGGGTTAGGGACACAAGTTCACCACATGCTTATAATATAAAGAAAAGATCTAAAACCCTTGGGGATGCACAAGGAACACACACAGAGCACACTGAAGCAATAGACTTAGTCACTGCACCATATCAAATTCAGGTTGATGTGGCTCCAGTAAATGTAGAGTCACAGCCAAAATCTTTAGTGATAAAAGCACCTGAAACACCAAATTCACCCATACACTCATTGGATGTAGACATGATTAATACATCACTTCCAAATTCTCCATCTTTAACTCTGTTGGAGAAGCCAAAAATCCAAGTAAGTGAGCATCATGTTTTAGATGATTTGTTGGCTCACTTGCCAATGCTTTCTGAGTCTATTGAGACATTTTTGCCCAAATTTTCATCAATCTGCACATAGTCTACAATAGTCTCCACTACAAACTCATTCATTGCTTCTATCCCGGTGGATATCATTCATCCATCGAGTAGTGATTGTATCCCAACGGATGTGCCTAACAGCAGTCATCCGTCGGCTAGCCAAACTAATACCCCGATGGATATTCCTCAACCGTCGGGAGTCTCTGCACAACTTCAAATTTCTTCAATTATTACAAGTGCAGAGGACTTAGTAGTAGTACAATCACTCTTAGGACTGAGAGAAGGGAGTGAACTGAGTGAGAGGCTGGGTTGCTCCCAGGCAAAAGGAGAGAAAATGAGTGAACCTATGCAGTCCATTTCATCAGGACTGGCAAAATTGAGTGAGGGGAGTCCCACCTTAGATGGTGAAGGTGAGGGTGGGAAGCCAAAGGGAGCCCTTGATGCAAAAACAGAGAGAACATGAGAGAAATGCAGGTACTCGAGAGATAAGGATGGACACCATTGCTAGTGAGTCAATGAATGTCAGTGATGCAGAAAGGGGGAATCTATCTCAACAAGAACATCAAACTGTCATAAAATCTATCCCCCTGAATGCTGAAACATTTACTCATCCTGTTCCAGCATATCAAATTCTAGCTGGACAGGGCAATGAGGAGGCTGAAAGGATGCTCAACTTAGTGCACAACACTCAATCTATGCAAAGAGCGAAGGATGCCCTCACAGCCATGCCACCTAGAGCTGATGATGAGGTTGACTATGATACTAGTGAATCTGCAGATTTCTTTGGAGATGATGGTGATGATAGCGAAGAGCTCATGGACATAGGGGGAGAAGCAGGCACCAGCTCTAGATCTGGCCTACCTTAATGGGAATTCTCCAAGGACTGTGATATTCAACACTTTAAAACCACTCCCATCCATCAAATTCAAGACACACATAATGCTCTTCAAGCCACAACAAATGTTAGCACCAGGAAGCTCTTACAGGCATATCTCGATTCTCTATAATTGCATCAAATCCAAGGCTTTCAACACAATCAGGATGTCACAACAAATGTTAGCACCAAGAAGCTCTTACAGGCATATTTCTATCAAGACTGAGATTGATTAAGTGAAGAAGGATATTTCTGAAAGATTGGATGCCAAGCTTCCAGAAGCAACAATGCTTGATATTAAGAGACAACTAAGGAAGAACTCTGATCTTGCCACTAAAGTGGATTCCTTGGATAAAATGATGACTGCTATGGAAGCTTCTCTAACAGCTATTCATCTATATCAAGCACAACAAACTCAACTACTGCAAAAGCTGGTAGCTGCAAAATCCACTCTACTTGATGATAACAAAAATGGGGGAAAATCAATATCTCAAGACAGTCAAGCAGAGCCAACTAGTGAGAGGGAGCATGTGGTAAATATACAAATCAGCCAAGTAATTGTTCCGAAAATTACTCTGCCAAAGTCACCAGTATTGACATCATTGATCTGATCCAAATAGCAGTTGCTAATCTTGAGTCAAAGTCAATTCCCAAGATGCCTGATGTTGTAGCTGTGGAGAAGGAACTAGATGAGAAATGGAGAAAAAGATAGATGCAGAAATTCAACATAAGTTTGGGCCAATTCAAAAACCAGAAAAAATCTTCACTCATCACTCTCAAGTCAAGAATATTTCTGTGAATGAAATGAGTATGAATTATCTGGAAAAAGGCCAAACATCTTGCGTCAAATCTCCAAAGGTAAATCTGATCATGAAGCCTAAAAGAAACTACTTAAAGTTTTTAGACAAAAATCCTATGGATGTTGTGTATGAAACACCTAGTCCAGATGAGAAGAAGCTGTTGGCTAGGTCAATTACATTTTTCAAAGATCCAGCTGATTCAGCACTTAAAAGAAGAATTTCCAAGATCTACAGAAATAGTAAAGAAATCTGTGTGGTGGCTGGACACCCTTAGTTTGTCGAAGCTAAAAAGGAAGAGAAGGAAAGAATCATGCAAGAAAAGATGCAAGCTTCCTTAGATGCTAAGAAGCTCAAACAAAAGAAGGAACAAGCTGCTATCTTGGCCAAACTTTAAGTTGTGAAGACTACAACTAAGATTTATGCACAACCATCTATGATTGCTGAACCTCCAGATCAGAAAATGCAACAGAAACCATAACAAAAAAGAAGATTCAGATACAAGCTCCACTCCAAAAGAAGATTGGACTTCAGTGATGAGAAAATGGAAGACTACATTCCCAAAAGTCAACAACTTCAACTCAGACATCAAAACCCTCAATGGTATTTGAAGAATTCAAGGTGGTGGATCCAACAAGGAATATTCATGGTGAGCCCATAATTCCAAAGGATGAGCCAGTAGACTGGGATAGTTTGCCAATTCCTGAACTAAACTTTCCAATCTTCAACGAGCTAAAGAAAACAAAGACTAGAGCAATCAAGAAAGTGAAGGCTGTGACTCTTATATCCAAGACCCTAACCAAATCTCAACCCACAGTCAATAAGGAGGATCTCTTATACATGTGTGACATCAAAGAGTTCTTTGAAATAAACCTCTACTTGGAAGAATTGGAAGAAGTAAGAGGAATTGATTCTTACAGACATCTTCCTGAAAGGCTAGTGTTCAAATACATGGGAGGGAAAGAGATCACATGGCCACTTCACATGATTCTTTAAGAAAGCCAATATGTACTGATAAAGGTCTATTCATCCTTCAAGAAGAACTTTGGATTTAATATGACTGCAAGGAGAATAGTTCTAAAGAAAATAAAGGAGCTAAGGTGTAATAGAGCCAAAGATGCACTTCCAAAAACTCTGTCTATTCCCTTCACAGGAAAGAGAGTGCATTTGAGGCCTTACTGGCTGATGGAATTCATAGATGATAAGGGAGTTAGAAGATTCTTCAGACTGGATGACCAACTGAGCAATTCTAGCAATGAGACTCTTTTGGAAATGCAAGAAATGTTGGATATATCTGAAGCTGATGAATTTGAATTCCACAGACAACTCTAGAATCAGATAGAAGAGAATAACAGGAGGCTTGGGAAGAAATTCAGACAATCAAGGAAATAGATTTATCTGCTCAAACTAGAGAAGCACCTTGATAAAGATTGTGAGCAACTCTTTGTACCCTTTGCCTTGTTCAATTTTCAGTAAATATTATAGCACTTATAAGTTTTATCTACTATTTTTCAATCTGTGTTTTTAGGGTGTTTTGTTATCATCAAGTTTCTCTTAATTTATTGCTACAATTCCAGTAGACATAAATGGGGGGAGATTGTTAGGAAAATGTTGTGAACTTGATGATAAGTTAAACAAATCACCTTAGTAGATTTAACTTAGTGAATTTTGTAGCACTCAACAGATGATCTAATATAGTCTCGACGGATAAACCTTACAGTCCCGATGGATGACAGATTAACATCTATTGAGTGACTAGCTTATATAATAATAAGAATTGTAGCACATTTTTGCAAACAACTTTGTGTAGATTCTGTAGGAGTATTTGAGTCATGTTGACTTATAGTGGATATGCAAAATAGGTTGATTAATTATAAATATGAGATGTCTTATAATTCTGTATAAGTGAAATGGAGTCAAGTGATAAATAGCTACCCGACGGATGATCAACAAAGCTACCCGACGGATGATTAACAAAGCTACCTGACGGATGACAAACATGTACCCGACGGATGATCAAATTCAAAAATCTGTTGACAGTGACAACACAGTCACATGCGTTGGGTGTTTGCAAAAGGAATGTGGCTGCCTGTTAAGCAGGATTTTGAGAACAAAGAAACATTACCATTTCCATGCAATTATGAAGATATTCAAAGATGCTAGAATAGAGTAGTGAAGCAGCATGAAGTTAGACTAGATATGTTTTGTTTTATTATCTTGTCTTATTGTCATGTAAACTTGGTGATATATAAACCAAGTGTAGCTAGTAGAACATTCAACTAAGAAAACACATTTTAAAGAGAGATAGAAAAAGCTGTACTTGTCAAGAATTTCTCTGTAGTTTGTTTGTTCTACTTGTAAAGCAGCTGTGAGCTATTCAAAACTTTACAGAGTTCTCAAACTGATATATATATATATGGTGGATACATTCAAATCCACTAGAAAGTTTTAAAAGCTTGTGTTTTTATTACTTTGTGTTTTGATTTATATAACTCTTTCATTCTGCACTCTGCAAATCAAACACTTATATATATTCAGTTAGAAATTTTTCTAAAATCTAGAAAAAGTATCCAGAATTACATTCAACCCCCCTTTTGTAATTCTTGTTGTATAGTTAGGGAATAACAAGGACATTCCAAAGACAACATTTAGAACCAGATATGGATATTATGAGTTTTTGGTGATGGCATTTTGATTAACAAACGCACCAGCAGCTTTTATGGATCTAATGAATCGAGTATTCAAGAAATATTTGGATAAATTTGTGATTGTGTTCATAGATGACATTATGATCTTTCTAAGATAGAAGAAGAGCATGCAGAGCATTTGAGAATAGTTCTGGAGACACTGTGACGAAAGAAATTGTATGCAAATTTTTCCAAGTATGAATTTTGGTTAAAAGAAGTAGGATTTCTTGGACACTGTTCTACACAAAGATGCTTATTTCGTTACCATGCTTAATTCTGTTGGCTATGCACTCCCTATCTCTAAGTTAAGTGAGATTAGGAGGCTAGGTCTTAGAAAAGAATAGAGTTATCTGTGTGATGTAGTTACCAAGGTATTTTCTGGTAAGATAAGTAATTTTGATTCTGTCAATACTGCCATGCTTAACATGCTTTATATGTTAGTTACTGATAATTATCATAATTTCAGTGACATGGTTATGTTTGAATTAGGCTATAAGTTAGGGGAAGTTAATAAGAGAGGTAAAAGTGTCTATTATGATAGATTCTTTATGATGCTTGCTAACCATCTTATGAAGAACTTTTCTATTGAGAACCCAACCAACAAACTGAATTATTGGGTTCAAGGAAGAAGAATCATTGCAGATCTCAACAAAGCAAGTCACCACAAAAAGGTGCCTCTCTTCTACTTTCCAATCATGGAGGGCCCTCAAGTAAGTGAGGTAAGCAGCACTGCCTCTACTATTCCAACCTCACAAATTTCTTTGCCTTTAAGTATAGCTATGGCATCTGTGTCAATGACCCAACAGATGCTTACCCAAGCTACGACCACAAAGACTTCAAAATCCAAAGCAAAGAAAGCTTCCTCTTATTTCTCTGAAAAGAAACCAGTTGCAAAATCTACCAAACCTAAAGAGGGGAGTGTGCAGGGTAGTGAGTTGGGTGAGGGACATGGTGAAAATCAAAGAAACCCTAAGGATAAGGTATGTGAGGAAAGTGTACCCAAGCCTAGCCACACCACAGTTTCCCAACAAATTGTGGTAGTCAATAAGGAAATTAGCACAATTCAAGTTTCATCCTCCCAAAAGGATCTTGCTATTGAAACAAGCTCCCAACCAGGAGTACATACCAAGAGGATAAGGGACACAAGTTCACTTCAAACCTATGCCAGAAAGAAGAGATTTAAAACCCCTGAGAATGCACATGTAACACACTCAGTGCAAACTGGAGCTAAAGTCTCAATCACTGCATCATCTCAAATTCAGCTTGATGTGACTCCAATAAATATGGAGTCAAAACCAAAATCTTTAGTGATAGAAGCACCTCAAACACCAAACTCTGCCACAAATTCTCTGGATGTGGATATGATTAACACATCAATTCATGATTCCCCTTCTTTAACTTTGTTGGGGAAGCCAAATTCAAGTACAAGTGAGCATCATCTTTTAGATCATTTTTTGGCTCACTTGTCAATTCTTTCAGGATCTATTGAGACATATGTGCCCAAATTTTCATCAATCTACATAGAGTCTACATTAGTCTCCACTACAAACTCATTCATTTCTTCTATTTCGGTGGATATTTTTCATCCGCCGATTTGTGATTGTATCCCGACGGATGTGCCTAACAGCAGTCATCCGTCGACTAGCCTAACTACTATCCCAATGGATGTTCCTCATCCATCGGTACTCTCTACACACACTGAAAATTCAACAATTGTTACAAGTGTAGATGAGTTAGTAGTTGTACAATCACTCTTAGGACTGAAGAAAGGAAATGAAATGAGTGAGAGGATGGGTTTCTCCCAGGAAAAAAGAGAGGGAAGGAGTGACCAAATGCATGCTATTTCTTCCAGCCTGGCAAAAGAAAGTGAGAGGAGTTCCAACTTAGAAGGTGAAGGTGAGGGTGTGAGGGTGGTGAGCCAAGTGGAGCCCTTGATACAACAAAAGAGAGATCATGAGAGAAATGCAGGTACAAGAGTTAAAGGGTGGACACCATTGCTAGTGAGTCAATGGATGTAAGTGATGTAGAAAGGAAGAGACTATTTCAGCAAGAATATCAAGATGTCATAGATTTTATCTCCCTAGATGCTGAGACATTTGCTCATCATGTTCCAGCTTATCAAACTCTAGCTGGACAGGGCAATGGGGATGCTGAGAAAATGCTTAACTTGGTGCATACAACTAAATCAATGCAAAGAGCAAAGGATGCCATCACAACCATGCCACCTAGAGCTAGTGATGATGTTGATTATGGTACTGGTGAGTCTGAAGACCTTTTTGGAGATGATGGTGATGATGGTAAAGAGTTCATGGATATAGGGGAGAAGCAGGCCCTAGCTCTAGATCCAACATTCCTAATTGGGTATTTTCTAAAGAATGTGATGAACAACATTTGAAGACAACTCTTTTTCACATCATCCAACATACACACAATACTCTTCAAGACACTACCAATGCTAGAACCAAGAAGCTCCTACATGCACATCTCAACTCTCTGCAACTACATCAAATCCAAGTTCTTCAACAAAACCAATATGTCACTTCAATCAAGACAGAGATTGACCTAGTCAAGAAGAGTGTCTCTGAAAGATTGGATGCTACATTTCCAAATACAACAATGCTTGACATCAATAGATAGTTGAGGAGAAATTCCAATCTTGCATCCAAAGTGGACTCTTTCGACACTAGACTGAAAGCTGTAAAAGCCTCTCTAACAGCCATTCATCTTCATCAAGCACAACAAACTCAGTTGCTACAAAAGTCGATGGCTGCACAAACTTCTACCTCCACTTTACTTGATGATAACAAAAAGGGGGCGAAAGAATCAACAATCGAAGTCAATCAAGCAGAGCCAACCAATAAGGGGGAGCATGTGATTAATGTTCAAATTAGTCAAGTAATTGTCCCAGAAGTTACTCTGCCAAAGCCACCAGTATTGGACAGTATTGATCTGATCCAAATAGCAGCTGCTAAACTTGATTCAAAGACAAATCCCAAGATGCTTGATGTTGCAGCTGTTGAGAAGGAACTAGATGAAAAATGGAAGAAGATTGATGCAGATATTCAGAAGAAATTTGGTCATCTACGGAAACTAGATAAGACTTTTTATCACCATTCTCAAGTCAAACATATCTCAGTGCATGAAATGAGTCTAGGCAACTTGGAAAAAGGCCAAACTTCATGCATCAAATCTCCAAAAGCTAATCTGATTTTGAAGCCTAAAAGGAACTATTCAAAGCTCTCAGAAAAAAAATCATGTGAATCTTATGTTTGAGACACCTAAGCCAGATGAAAAGAAGCTGTTGGCAAGGTCAATTGCATTTTACAAAGATCCATCTGATTCAGTTCAAAAGAAGAGAACTGCCAAAATTTACAGAAATGGAAAAGAGATCAACTCAAACATCCATGCCCTCAGTGGTGTATGAGGAATTCAAGGTGGATCCAACAAAGAACTTTCATGGTGAGCCTATTATTCCCAAGGATGAGCTAATAGACTGGGAAAGTTTACCAATTCCTGAATTCAACTTACCTATCTTCAACAATCCAAAGAAGAAAAAGATTAGAGCAAACCAAGAAAGTGAAGCTTGTGACTCTTAGATCCAAGACCCTAACCAAATCTCAACCCACAGTCAAAAGGGAGGATCTCTTATACATCTGTGACATCAAGGAGTTTTCTGAAATAAACCTCTACTTGGATGAATTGGAAGAAGTAAGAGGGATTGATGCTCACAGACATCGTCCTGAAAGGATGGTGTTCAAGTACAAGGGAGGGAAAGAAATCACATGGCCACTTCACATAATTCTTCAAGAAAGCCAGTCTGTTCTGATAAAAGTCTTCTCATCCTTCAAGAAAAACTTTAGGTTCAATATAACTGCAAGGAAACTGGTTCTAAAGAAGATAGAAGATCTAAGGAGTAATAAAGCCAAAAATGTACTTCCAAGACCTCTTACAATTCCCTTCACAGGAAAGAGAGTACATTCGAGGCCTTATTGGCTGATGGAATTCATGGATGATAAGGGAGTTAGAAGATTCTTCAGACTGGATAACCAATTGAGTATCTATAGCAATGAGACTCTATTGGAAATACAAGAAATATTGGATCTATCTGAAGCTGATGAACTTGAATTCCACACACCATCTTTAGAATCAAATTGAAGAAAGCAACATGAAGCTTGGGAAGAAATACAGACAATCAAGGAAATAGAACTATCTGCTCAGACTAGAGGAGCACCTTGAAAATGATTGTGAGAACTCTTTGTACACTTTGTTTTGTTCAATTTTCAATAAATTTTGTAGCACTTATCAGTTTTATCTACTACGTTTTTAATCTGTATTTTTAGGGTGTTTTGTTATCATCAAGTCTCTCTTAATTTATGGCTACAATTCCAGTAGACATAAATTGGGGAGATTGTTAGGAATACGTTGTGAACCGGATGATAAGTTAAACAAAATACCTTAGTAGATTTAACTTAGTAAAATCTGTAGCTCTCGACGGATGATCTAATATAGTCTCGACGAATGAGCTTTATAGTCCTGACGGATGATAATTTGACATCCATCAAGAGTGTAGCTTACGTAGCAAATAAGTACTGTAGCACATTTATGCAAACAACATGTTTTAGTCTAGTAGATTGTATAGAGTTATCTAAGTCATGTTGACAACTAGATTGATATGCATAATAGGTTGATCAATTGTAAATATGAGATGTCTTATAATTCTGTATAAGTGAAATAGAGTCAAGTGGCAAATAGACACTCGACAAATGATCTACAAGACTCCCGATGGATGATCAACAAAGCTCCCTACGGATAATCATCAAGACTCCTAACAGATGACAAACATTGTCCTGGCGGATGATCAAATTCAAAATAGTTGTTGATAGTGACAACAAAGTCACATGCGTTGGGTGGTTGTAAAAGGAATGTGGCAGCCAGTTAAGCAGAATTTTGAGAACAAATAAGCATTACCATTTCCATGCAAATGTGAAGATATTCAAAGATGCTGGAATAGAGTAGTGAAGCGGCATGGAGTTAGACTAGATATTTTTGGTTTTATTATCTTGTCTTACTTTCATGTAAACTTGGTGATATATAAACCAAGTGTAGTAAGTAAAATAATTAACCAAGCAAATACATTTTCCAGAGAAACATATTAAGATGTATTCTGTAAGAATTTATCTATAGTTTATTTGTTCAACTTGTAAAGCAGCTGTGAGCTATTCAAAACTTCACAGAGTTCTCAAAATGATATATATATATGGTGGATACATTCAAATCCACTAGAAAGTTTTAAAACTTGTGTTTTATTACTTAGTGTTTTGATTTCAATTATCTTCCCATTCCGCACTACAGCAAATCAAACACTGTTATATGTATTAAGTTAGAACTATTTTAAAATCTCGAAAAGAAGCCATAATTACATTCAACCCCCTTCTGTAATTCTTGTTGTATTGTTAGGGAATAACATATATCAACAACTAGCATGCTTTTTAAAACGTAAAATCAATCATGTGCTGTGTAAATACTAGAGTCCAATTTTAGCATGCTATTTTAATTTCTAAATCAATTATTCCATTACAGGAACTAAAACCAAAACCATTTATTCCATTATAGGAACCACAAAACCATAATCAGAAATATTGGACGTTAACAGGTGAAGATAGCTGATCAGTCTATCAACACCGGGTGGCTCTATCTGCCATCCCATAATAAGTGTTTTGGAACTTAGAGACTAGCTAGGTCTCTAACACGCTGGACTAATCGGTTTAAACAGTGCACACAACTGACTTTTCCACTTACGCTACCCATGCTGGGCTGTTACCAAATAAAGGGCCTCTTATGCAACTCCAATATTTGATTCCTTTTATCACATCACATTTCAAAACCTTTTTTAATATCAATCCCAGTTTAGAGATAGGCATTTCAGAAGTTACTTTTCCCCTAAAACATGATTTAAACAAAAAACATGTATAATAACAGGGGATACGTAACTTAAAATGTTCTATTCCAATATAAAATTTAAATCAACAGTTCATTCATACATATTGTTGAACCATGAAAAATAGGGTCAGAGGTACTTGCCTTGAAGAACTTTGACTACGGGATCACTATGTTATTTTCAGACTGACTTCGAGGCCTGGGTCTTTCGACGGGAACCTACAGAAGCGAAATACCCTAAGTTAGACGATCATCTATGCTAGACATATCCTCACTACCAATTCTACATTTACGATATCAAATCCTGACTCACATTTACACGCACAATCCCAATACAAAGAACAAATAGGCTCACGCAGTTGAAATATGGTTCCGTGATTATTTTCGGAAAATACGTATAACCGTCGTTTCAGGATAATAGGTGAAAGAAATATGTCCTAAGTCCAATCATGTATTAGGATTTAGGAATAACTTTTATGTAATCTGTTTTGATTTCATTGATATTAATAAAGACTTGTTTTGTTTTTTATTACGGGTTTTATCTATTTAAGTGTTTAAATAAGATATACCATAGTTTAGAGTAAAGCCTTTTATGGATTATGATGAGATCATAATAGTGAGACCTAAAAAGATGATAACTCTAAACTTAAATAGTTCCTGGTCATAGGATTACTAACTGGTAATTAATAATCCGCAAAGATCGGTACATACTATGCTTGCTTCATTATGAAGGATGTCTGTTCTCATAGACATTTGTGTGGTGACACTATAGCTAGTATGTAGTTGCTTATTATAGAATAAGTTCACTGAACATGACTCACACAGCTGAACAACTGATGGAGTTCACTCACGTGTCAGCAGTTGTTCACATAGTGATAGTTGTACAAGTATCCTTAGACTTGAGGTCATCATAGTCATCTTGTGTACACTGAACTATGCTTTGGTTTAGTTCTTAGTCTCCAGGGACAATTATTAGGGCTCTTCTGGGTATAGGAATTTGTACACGAAGATAGTGTATGATCAATAAAGGATCTACCCCTTCCAGTGAAGGAAGCGAATGTTCAAGGCTGATCCACTTATGCTAGTTCAGGAATCTCTGGCCAGAGTAAATGAAATTAGAAAGGAGTTTCTAATTTGCATAGAACTAAGCATAGTAAATGGTAAGCAAGTGATTGAATTAGATAGGCTTGACACGAGATCCATGCTTTGTATTTAATCGGGACATTGTAGGGTAGAAGGAGTTTATTGTACGGTAACTATTCACTCAATAGGTTCTTGGTATTCTAAGCAGTGAATTCATATTATCCGGATAGTCGCGATATGCTGAGAAGTATCCCTCACGATGTAGAATAAATGTGATTAATTAATTAATCATATTTAATAAATTAGAGAATTTATATAAATAATGATAAAATAGTTTTATTATTATTTATTTCTACTACCGGCTTAATATTGAACCTAAAGGGTCACACCATAAAAATAGAATGATTTAATGGTGGAGGAATTAATTAATAATGGCTAATAATTATTTATTTGTGAAATAAATAATTAATTGGCAAATTTAATAATTGATTAAATGAGATTTAATTGATTATAAATTAATTAAGAAAAGTTCTTAATATTATTAATTAAGGATTTAATTTTTGGAAATTAAATCAAGAGAGAGAATTATTTCTAAAGTGTTTAGAAAAAGGATTAATGATTAAAATGTGTTTTAATTATTAATGAAAATAATAAATGGGATAATAATAATAATATTTATGGGAAAATTTCAGCTGAAAATTTTGCCTATAAATACACTATTATAGACCCTATTTTTATTCTAACCCACATCAAACCCGAAAACCCAAAAAGTTTGGAAAACCCAATTCTCTCCACCTTCTTCCTCCTCCTTAACATCGTTTTCTTGGTGGATACCGGTGGAGTGCTTCACACTTGAGGAGCAACTGCTAAGAATCTCTGATCGTTGTCTCCGAATTATTTTAAAAGGTTAGATTCGATCGCTCGAATTTTTATTCACGATTTATATGCTTTTATTTGGATTTTGTATGTGTAAAAGTGTTTTGCCATGTCCCCGCTGCGTTTAAAATCCAACAATGGGGTCGTCGACTATTTTACAAAATATTTCACCATAATACGAAATTAGTTTTTGTAAAATACTTGCAAATATTTAATTATATATTTGATTGGTAATCCCGATAGTTACATATTATGTTTCCGTATTTCCGAAATAATTTCTCGAAAATCGAGCAGTGTTTCCTCTCTTTATCGGACTACTAATCGATATCATATCGACCCAACAATCCCAACAATGCAATTCACAACCCAAATCATGTGCGTACGAATTTTATATAAAATGGCTAATTTACATTTTTAAAAATAATTTTACAAACTAAATAATATTTTTATAATTATAGGACTCAGATTATATCATCACGGTCCACCGTCCGCTCGCCGAAACTCATCGCCGACGCTGGCAAAATTTGGTGATGCCCGTTTATTACGGGTTGCCAACAGGAATTTCACCGATAAATTTTCCAAACGATTAAAATCAAAATCCAAAAATTACAGAATATTCATTTGAATTTTTATACCTAAAATATATTAGCCAAGATCCCGAACAACAACAATACAAAAAACATCTCTGACTGCACACGCGCGCAAACCTCGCACCACCACACGCACACACTGTACAAACACACAACACATTAACAAACACACACACACGACACAGTAACACACACATAAATAAATATATTTATATATATATAATCAAACAACAGAAATGGAATTGAGAGAAGCAAAGCTACGCGGCGGCTTACCGGGAAGAAGCAAAAAACAGGGAAGAGACGGGGAAAAATAAAAAAGAAAGAGGGACAGAGAAGGGAGAGAAAGAGAGAACAGGAGAGATGATTGAGATATTGAGAAGAGGGATGAGAGCTGTGACAGATCGATGAGAGAGATTAGAGATTGCGGTGGAAGGGAAAGAACGGAGGAGGGTGTTTTATTAATAATATTATTTTTCCTTAACAAACTGAGCAGCTGACACGTGTCCTATGAGGTTATAATAATTTAACACGTATCACTTAACCTGACACATAACCCCTGTGTTGCCCGTTTCCGACTCGCTTTTACTGCTTTATGAACAAGTTTGCGGGTGAATAAAACTCAAAAAATTTCCATAATAATTTTAAAATTCTCGGAATATTTAAAAACTAGTCAAATATAAATTTTATAATTTTTGTAACAGTTTTGAAATAAATATTGAACCCGCAGTTAAATACAATCAGAAAATCATTTAAGGATAAATAATTGACAAAATATTTTTTTCCATATTTTATAAATTCCTATAAATATTAATTTAAATCATAAAGTCATAAAAATAATTTTAAAGATAATTTAAATATTTAAGAAAATAAATCTACAACAAAAATCACTTTTAAAAGCAGAAATAAATTAATACGACTTAGAAATTAATAAAATAAATAATCCTCGAATACAATTGAGACACATATAATTAATATTATACAACACACAGCTGGCAGAATCATATCTTATTTTTATTTATTTAATATTCACATTTTAATAATACAGGAATACAAATCATTATAACCTTCCCCTTTTAAAAAGATTATGTCCTCAGAACCTCACCTAACCAAAAAAATGAGGATATTTGTGAAGCATATCTGAATCTAACTTACACGTAGACTCTTCTACTTGAGGATTTCTCCAATGTACTTTTACTATAGGAATTGACTTATTTCTAAGGACTCGCTCTTTACGATCTAGGATCTGGATTGGCTGCTCCACGTAGGAAAAATCTGGGTGAAGCTCGATTGGCTTATACTCAATGACTTGGTTTGAATCAGGGATATACTTCTTTAACATAGAGACGTGAAACACATTATGAATATGTTACAGCTACAGCGACAATACTAACTCATAGGCAACTTTACCTACTTTTCTCAATACTTCAAATGTTTCGATATACCTAGGACTTAGCCTACCCTTCTGACCAAATCTAACCAATCCTTCCAAGGAAAAACTTTTAATAATACCAATGACCCAACCTCTATGTCCATATCCTTTCGATGTAAATCCGCATTCTTTCTCTGTCTATCATGAGCTGCTTCTAACCTTTTCCGAATCAATACCACTGCGTCCTTAGTTTGTTGAACTAACTCAGGGCCTACCAACTTCTTTTCTCTAAATATATCCCAATAAAGTGGGGATCTACACTTTCGTCCATACAGAGCTTTGTAGGGTGGCATTCCAATACTAGCATGATAACTATTATTATAAGAAAGTTCTATTAACGATAAGTGATCATCCCAGTTCCCTTTAAAATTCAAAGAACATACTCTCAATATATCTTCTATTGTTTGAATCATCCTCTCACTTTGACCGTTTGTCTGGGGATGATAGGCGGTACTCATCTTTAACTTGGTTCCCAAACATTTCTGGAATTTTGTCCAAAATCTCGAGTTAAACCTTGGGTCTCAATCAGACACGATTGAGACATAAACTCCATACTTAGTCACAATTTCATCTAAATACATCTTAACTAACTTATCCAAAAAATATCTTTCGTTGATAAGAAGGAAATGTGTTTACTTGGTTAACCTATCAATAATTACCCAAATAGAATCATGATTTGATTTAGTCCTTGGTAATCCTACTACAAAATTCATTGCAATTTCCTCCCATTTCCACTGTGGGATCTCTAAGGGTTGTAACAATCCACTTGGTCTTTGATGTTCAGCCTTTACCTTTTGGCACGTATGACATTTACTAACCCAATCAACTATCTCCTTCTTCATTCCTGACCACTAAAAGTTCCTTTTCAGGTCTTGGTACATCTTAGTACTTCCAGGGTGAAGAGAAAACCTAAAATTGTGGGCTTCTCGAAAACTCTCATTCCTCAGCTCATTCACATTAGGGATCCATATTCTAGAAGAAAATATAAACACACCTTTACTGTCTTTTTAGTACAAATTTCTTCTCCAGTTAAACTATCTAATACTTGATCCATTACCTCAACCTGACACCTCTTAATCTTTTCCATCAGTTATGGCTGGAAAGTAATCAGATACAATTGCTCCTGGTTATCTCTTGGTATCCTTACTTCAACCTCCAACTTCTCCAATTCTTTTGCCAATTCCTCGGAAATCTTAATCACATTCAATCTTTCTTTTCTGCTCAAGGCATCTGCCACTATATTGGCTTTGCTTGGGTGATAGTTAATGGAACAGTCTGTTAGATATATTTGATAATGTCATGGCTAATATGTTTTATGTTTAGCTTTCAGATCTTACGTGAACAGGATAAATCAGTACTTAACTGTTGATCAGTACTTATACTGGAAGTCAGGACTTAAGGATATCAGTACTTATATTATCAGGAGATAATCATCAGAAGATAGATATCAGAACTTAAGTGCTGAAGGACAATCAGATAAGGACAGTAGCTGATTAAAGGAAAGAAGATCGAGATAAACATAAGAAGAGATATGCATGAAGAAGGAATTCCGTGAAGAATGGAATACTTGGAAGAAAAGATATCTGATTGATATATTTTAGGAAGCAGAATTATATTCCATATCAATTAGCGATTATCTTGTAACTGTGTAGTATATAAACACAGATATAGGGTTTACACTAAAAGTATTATCATTATTAGAAAAGATTATTCATTGTAACCCTAGCAGCTCTCGTGATATTTGTTCATCACTGAGAGGTAACAGTTCCATACTGTAACAGAGTTTATTGTTTCAATAAAGTTTGTTTTCTGTTACTTAAGTTCTTAAAGTTCGATTTGAGTGTACTATTCACTGTATTCACCCCCTCTACAGTGTGTGTGTGACCTAACAATTGGTATCAGAGCCTATCTGTTAACTTACATACAATTAAAGATCCAAACACAATCATGTCGGACACAGAAACTCCAACTAAGCCTACCACAACTGAGGAACCACCAAAGACACAAATTCAGAGTCGGTATGGACCATCAGAGTCCCCATACTGAGACCATCTGAATATCCCATATGGAAGGTAAGGATGACCATGTTCCTGGAAGCAACAGATCCAGAATACCTGGATAGAATCAAGGAAGGTCCTCACAAACCAACCAAACTCGTTGTTGCAGTTGCAGGTGAAGCAGCAATGACCGTACCAAAGGAGAAGAGTGATTATACTGCTGAGGACATAGCATCAATTGCTAAGGATGCTAAGGTACGACACTTACTGCATAGTGCCATTGATAATGTAATGTCAAACAGGGTAATCAACTGCAAGACTGCTAAGGAGATATGGGATGCTCTGGAAACAAGGTGTCAGGGAACTGACACAATTAAGAAGAACAGGAAGACAATACTCACTCAAGAGTATGAACACTTTGACTCAAAGACTAATGAGTCATTGAATGATTTATATGATAGATTTGTCAAACTTTTGAATGATTTGTCATTGGTTGATAAAGAGTATGATCTTGAAGATTCAAACCTTAAGTTCCTGTTAGCTCTTCCTGAATACTGGGATTTGAAGGCAACGACAATAAGAGACAACTACAATCTTGATGAAATAACTCTTGACGAAATCTATGGAATGCTCAAGACTCATGAGCTGGAGATGGAACAAAGAAGCAAGAGGAAAGGAGGAAAGTCAAGGACAGTTGCTTTTAAGGCTGAAGAAGAATTCCCCAAAGCAGCTTCCTCAAAGAAAGACAAGGGTAAAGCTCTTTTCATAAAGTCTGATACTGAGTCATCAAGTTCTGAGAGTGATGATGACTCAGATTCTGAAAGCTTGCCTGAGACTGATGCTAATGAGGAGATGATGAAGCTGTGTGCTCTTATGGTGAAAGGAATCACCAAGATTGCATACAGGAAGTTCAGGAAGGGAAAGAAGTTTTCCAGATAAAGCATAAGTTCTGATAAGAAGAATTTCAGAAGATCTGAAGGCAGAGGAGGAAAGTCTGACAGAGGAGATTACACCAATGTTAAATGCTATAACTGTGGTGAGAAAGGCCACATATCTCCTGACTGCAAGAAGGTAAAGGGTGACAGAGGCAAGGCTCTTGTCACAAAGCAGAAAAGCTGAGCAGACACTTCAGACTCTGAAAGTGAGGAGAACTATGCATTGATGGCAAATGCTGATAAAGAAAGTGCTGAGAGCAGTTCTGAAGCTGCTGAAACAAAGGTACCTCAGACTACTTATGCTTTTCATACTGATGATATTAATGAGTTGAGAAGATATCTTAAAACCATGTTTGTTAGCTATAGAGACCAAACTTTAACATGTGAAAGATTAACTTCTGAAAATCTTGCATTTAAGAAAAGGAATGATTTCTTAGAAAAAGAGTTAGTCATGTTCCATCAAACTCAGAAGGATAGAGATGATGCTTTTTATGTTAGGGATGAAGTGCTAAAAATGAATGAATCTCTAAAAACTGAGTTAGAAAAGGAAAGAGAGATAATCAGGACCTGGACTAACTCTGGCAGAACAACTCAAAATTTGCTAAGTAGTGAAAATTGGAAAGAAGGCTTAGGTTATGGAGAGAATAAGAATGATAAAGGAACTGAAGAAATTAAGCCTGTTGTTAAGCAAAAGCCAAAGTTAAAACCTGTTAAGTTTGTAACTGTAAAGTCTGATAATGAGAAATCAGAAGTTAAAGAGGAATTAACTTCTGACAAACTAAAACAGGAAAAGACAGCTGAAGTAAACATAGGCTTAATGACAAAGAAGCAACTTAAGCATAAGCTGAAAGATGTCAAGAATGCAAACAAGGTAAAATCACCTAGGAAAAATAGGAATGGAAAGGAAGGTGTGAATAAAAGCAATGATTATAAACCTGTTCCTGATGCTCCTAGGAAAACATGTCATAACTGTGGAAGTTCTAACCATCTGGCTTCTTTTTGCAGGAAAAATAAGAATATTAACTCCTTACCTTCAAAATCAGGAGTTAAGAGTCAGTCTGTTAGATACAAACCACAAAATCCTTGTTTTCATTGTGGTAGTTTATGGCATTCCATTTATACTTGTAAGGAATATCATAGTTTGTACTATGATTATTATCAAATAAAACCTTCTTTGAAGAAAGTTTCCATTGTTCCTTTTAGTGTAAATTTTGATTCAAAGTCTGATAATGTAAATACTGATAAGAAAAATGTTAACATAAACTCTGATGCTAAATCCGCTGCAAATGTTAACAAACTTAATAAGGCCAAAGGATCCAAGCAAGTCTGGGTCCTTAAAACTAATAATTAGTGGTCTTTGTGATTGCAGGGCAACAGGAAAAATATTCTAGTTCTGGACAGTGGATGTTCAGGACATATGACTGGAAATAAGGCCCTGCTATCAGACTTTGTGGAGAAAGCTGGCCCAAGTGTTTCTTATGGAGATGGCAGCAGGAGTGGCATGTAACAGCCATTCCTGAGGAGATCTGGGATTCTGTCCCACAGGAGGTGCTAACTCACCTCCTATTCTTCTATATGGATTATCATCGCCATCTGGAGCGATTGGAGGAGGAAAGGCGGGAAGCTATCCGTCAGCAAGAGCGAATCATACGACTCGCCATCTTGTTCGTCGAAGATAGGAAGAGGAAGATGACTTAATCTCGTCTTCTTCCTGTTCTTCTTCATCATCAGCTTTGTCAGGCTTCTAAGCTAGGACTAAAGCTGTTGATGTTAGGATTATAAGCTTAGGGAATATCTTGTATAAGTATTGATGTAATTTCCATTTCATAAATGTATTGACTTGATATATTAATGAAAATTGTTTTTACTTCAAGATTTTGTCTCTGAGTTATTTTATCTTGTGTTGATAAATCCTGATTGATATTCTAATGACCATTTAGATTTTTTTTTAAGTTCTGATTCTCTGTCAGCACTTATTCATCGAAATTATCTCGGTCATTTTTAACATGATTTATTTTCAGAATATTAATGTTGCAGTGACAAATAATTCAATCAGTGCTAACGGGTTAAATTTTGAATTAAAATTGTTTCCCTTGATAAATGGAACAGTTTTTCCTTGAAACTCAGCAAATGGGTAAGTAATGATTATTATTTTCTCGAGCCCAGTAACTATCCGTTATTACTGCATGTCTGACAGGTGTCCAACGGTAATATTTTTTTTGTATAAGTACAGCAGAGAGAAGATTTCTTTAATCTTTTTAATTTCTTCATCTTTTATCTCTCTTCTTACTTTTACTCTCCTTCACTTTACTATTTCCGTTGTTTTCATACAGACATTATCTCAAACACCTAACAGGCATACTTAATTCTCAATTTTTTCACATGGCACCAAAGGATTTAATCATTGATGGAGCTAAGTTTGTTCCAAACAACTATGCTGCAATTCTTGATCATGCTGATGCTCCATCTGCATTGCACTTTGTGCAAGATCTTCTTGCACATAGTGAGGTTGGGTACGCCTTAACTCAGCCTGAATTATTTTCAAGTCAACAAGTTCTGAGGTTCTGGAGGACTGGCGTTTTTGATGATGGTGGTAACCGTGGAACTCCCAGTATTATCTTCCAAGTGGGTGATTCATCTTTTGTATTCACTGCTGGTACAGTACGCAGGGCTTTACATCTTCCAGAGGATTGTACTTTCTCAGTTCCAGAGGATTCAGCTCTTCGGGAGTTAATGGCTGAATTGGGATATGAAAAGAGTTTGACGAAACTTGGACAGTTGAAACGGGCTAATATTAGAAGAGAATGGAGTTTCTTCTTTGATTGCATCACCAAAGCCTTTGGGAACAAATGTTCAAATTTTGATGCTATCCCAATTCTGAGTTAGCACATAGGGTATGCTATTATCCATCAAACTCATTTTGACTTTGCAACTGGAATAATTAGTTTTATTGGGGATAGGATGACAGAGGATCGAGATGTTGTTTATTTTGCTCGATTCTGTCAACTTATTTATACGTATTGTACTGCTGAACCTCAGTTAGTCAGCACTCAAACCCCACCTTTTAAGGTTGTAAAAAGGTACTTTAACGACCTGATAAATGCTGACACAAAGAAATCAATGGTGAGACAATTACAGATTCCTGAGTCTGTGAAACAGATTCTGGTAAATGCTGATCCTGCTACTTACAAATCTGTTTACTCAAATGTACAACCAACTCACCATAATCAAAATCCATCAACCTCAGTACCTACCTCTCATTCTACTCAACCTACCCTCAGAACTTATCTCCAATCCTATCTCTCCACTTCACAGACTGCTCAACCTTCTTCTTCAGCACCTACTGTGAAGTCTACATCCTCTAAGCCAAAGAGAACAAAGACTGTTCCTCCAACAACTCAAAAGAGGAGGAGATTTACTTTGAGAGATGAATCAGATTCTGAGGAACAGATTCCTTCTTCAGAACCTGTAGTGATTGAAGCTGAGAAAGCAACTTCTCAGAAGGATTCTGAAATTGGGGGTTCTAGGCTTCTCAAGAGGCTTAGACGTATGATAGTTCCTGAAACTCCCAAGGAATCCAAATCAACAAGGAAGTACAAGAAACAGAGGGCACAAAGGCCAGTTTCAGATGATGAGGAGGAAGCAGCTAAGGAAGGGGATCAGGAATCTCTGATCTCACAAGGCAAGGAATTTGCTCCAGTCACTTCTTCTCCATCAACTCCATCTCAGGAAGCTGTATCTGACAAGGCTAACTCACCATCTGTGTCTCTTGTTGATCCAGGCACAAGTGCTGAAATTGATATTCAGAACTTGGTTGTGCCTGCAATTCTTTTCTTAGAAGCTCCAACATCAAATAAACCTTCCATAACACATGTTACTGATGCTGTTCAAACTCCAGAGTTATCAACAACACCTTCTCTGCATCAAGATGTTGATGATCAGATTTTAGGTGAGCATCAGGATATGGCTGTTGATTAGAACTTAGTATCAGATCAGCAATTAGAGGATGCTGAAGCCTCCATTGCTACTCACACTGTTGTCTTATCAGAAGATACTGATTCTTTAAGTTCTGATGCTGCAGATGTTGGAGATACTGGTGAAGCTGCTACAACTGTAGATGCTGATGAAGCAGGTCCTTCAGGACTTACTCCTCCACCGACTCTTCCTAAGTCTGAACTGGTAAAGGAGTTTGTTATCAGGGATGCACCAGTGCCTTGGAGTGAAACTCCTGCAGGACAGGAGTGGACTAAGGAATGGAACTCAGTTTCATGTGTTCCAAATGCTTTACATCTTGCTGAGCACTTGACTAAAGCTGATGAAATGTTAAATTCTGATGATTTTAAAACCCAGCTTAGAGTCACTGCATTGGGTACTAAACATCTACAAGGTCTTCATTCCAATACTCATGCAGAGCTACACAATATTCAGGAGAACTTTATCAAACAGGAACAAGTTTGGAAAATTGATAAGAAAAAGTTCTTCCAACCTACCATTGACAGGGTTGCTTATATTGAGAAAACTCAAGAGAAACAACAAGCTCAGATTGATCAAATTCTGACAAATCAAGCTTCTCAGCAATCACAACTTACTGAAATCCAGACCTCAGTGGAACTACTTATCTCTCTTTTATTACCTGCTGATGCCAAAAAGGGGGAGAAGGTAATTAAGTCCAAATGCACAACCAACAAGATACTGCAAGGAAAGGATGATGGAAAAGATGACCAAGGAACCTCTGGAATGGGTAGTGGTCATAGTCAAGGTAGAAGGTTTACATCAAGACAAGCTAGTCACAGAACAAGTTCTGATACTGGGAAAAGAATAAGTTCTGCTGCTGGTAAAAGGATAAGTTCTGATGAACTTCTAGATCTTGATGAGGAAATGTCAAGACAGTTATTTCTTCAAGAAAATCCAGGAATGGACTTGGAAAGTTTAAAGGAAGAAGAAGCCAGACTTAAATCAGAGAAAGTCACATCTAAATCTGAAGTTCTTGGTAAAAAGTTACTTCCAAAACCTAAAGGCATTGTGATCAAAGAAAGGACACATACTGAAGCAACTTTGGCTAGATCACAACCACAGATAGATCCAAGATCCAAGGGTAAAGAAAAGGTTGGTGAACCTATCAAGCCTTATGTACCTCCTGAGGAAGAAGAAATTACTGATGGAAAATATGATCTTGCTCTGACTATAAGAAAAGTTCTTAAAACAACCTCTGACATGGCTCAAGTTGTTCAGAGTCAAGAAATTGTAAGTTCTGATATTCAGAAGAAGCAAGTAACCTCTGACAGTGCTCAAGTTAACTTGATATCAGAAAATAGATCAAAGACACTCCTACCAGGATTCACTAAAGCAAAACAGACTCAATCTTTGAAGACTACTGCAAGTGGTTTTGAATCAAGAGTAGTTACTGGAAAGGAAGCTAGAGATAAAACTGGATTGGGAAGTGCTGATGAAAGAAGAGTACACAACACTACCAATGATCCAACTTCCTTGAGTGAACCAGGTATTGGAGCAACTCCTGAGAGATTGAATCAACTGAAATCTGTACAGATGGTTTACCATACCTACTTGAAAGAATACATCATGTTGTATTTCATGACAGATGGTAGGGTTTATCATATAAGACAAAATGCCATTCCTTTGAAGTATTTTGAAGAATTGGAGCATGTACTTTTCTTACTTCAAGTGGATGACAGAATAACAGAGACTGCTGCAAACTACTTAAAAGAACAGATTCAGAGACAGAAAAGGCTTTATTCTGTTAAGTCTGACAGCATATATGTTCCAAAGTACAGAGATCACAATGGTGATATTACTGAAATGAAGCCTAATACTGCACAGATCAGAACGTATCTTGGTATTAAGGGACTTGAATTCAATCTTGAGTCAGACAAAGCTTATGTCATAAGACTAGATCAGGAGTTAAGAAAAGCAAAGATTAATGATCTCAGAGCTGCAATCTTTCAAACTGGTGAAGATACTGCAGAGCTTAAAGGTCTTAAAAGGAGAATGATTGATGAACTAAGATATGCTGAGAAATGTTTGTTGAAGAACTATCTCAGAACAACTCCTGACATCAGAGAGATCAAAAAATGAAGAAGCCAAGTCGAAGATCTACAACTGCTTAAATTCTGATATTTATACAGATTGAAGTTGTTATCAGAAGTTGAAATTGGTAAAAACTTTAAGGACTGTAAGTTGTAGTTATCTAGTCTATTTCTCATGCATTTGTACTTAATGTTTTTGACATCATCAAATATCTGTTAAACTTGTATATTTTGTTAATTTACAAGTTGGGGGAGATTGTTAGATATATTTGATAATGTCATGGCTAATATGTTTTATGTTTAGCTTTCAGATCTTACGTGAACAGGATAAATCAGTACTTAACTGTTGATCAGTACTTATACTGGAAGTCAGGACTTAAGGATATCAGTACTTATATTATCAGGAGATAATCATCAGAAGATAGATATCAGAACTTAAGTGCTGAAGGACAATCGGATAAGGACAGTAGCTGATTAAAGGAAAGAAGATCGAGATAAACATAAGAAGAGATATGCATGAAGAAGGAATTCCGTGAAGAATGGAATACTTGGAAGAAAAGATATCTGATTGATATATTTTAGGAAGCAGAATTATATTCCATATCAATTAGCGATTATCTTGTAACTGTGTAGTATATAAACACAGATATAGGGTTTACACTAAAAGTGTTATCATTATTAGAAAAGATTATTCATTGTAACCCTAGCAGCTCTCGTGATATTTGTTCATCACTGAGAGGTAACAGTTCCATACTGTAACAGAGTTTATTGTTTCAATAAAGTTTGTTTTCTGTTACTTAAGTTCTTAAAGTTCGATTTGAGTGTACTATTCACTGTATTCACCCCCTCTACAGTGTGTGTGTGACCTAACACAGTCGTTATCCTTGATCAATTCCAACCATCTCCTTTGTCTCATATTTAAATTCTTCTAGGTGAATATGTACTTTAAGCTCTTATGGTCCGTGTATATATCGCACTTTTCTCCGTATAGGTAATGTCTCCACAACTTCAATGCAAATACTATTGCTGCCAATTCCAAATCATGCACTGGATACTTCCACTCATGAGGTTTTAGCTGTTTGGATGCATAGGCAATAACTTTATCATGCTGCATCAACACACAACCTAAACCCTTTAAAGAAGCATCACTGTAGATCACAAAGTTCCCCGTTTTGTCTGGAAATGCTAACACTGGAGCCATCACCAATCTCTTCTTCAACTCCTGGAAGCTGTCTTCGCATTTTTCAGTCCAAATAAATTTCTCATTCTTTCTGGTCAGCTTAGTCAATGGATTCGCAATCTTGGAAAAGTCTTTCACAAATCTCCGATAATAACCCGCCAATCCAAGAAAACTCCTAACTCCCATCATGGTCTTTAGTTGTTCCCACTTGGACACAACTTCAATCTTTATAGGATCCACTTTGATACCATCATTACCCACTACATAACCCAAAAACTGTACTTCATCCAACCAAAATTCACACTTTGAAAACTTAATATATAGTTGCTTTTTTCTCAGCCTTTGTAGGGCAATCCTCAGGAGTTCTTCATGATCTTCCTTGGTCTTTGAATAGATGAGGATGTCATTAAAATATATAATCACAAACTTATCTAGATATTCCTTATACACCCTGTTAATTAAATCCATAAAGGGGGCTGGTGCATTTGTTAATCCAAATGATATTAGTAGAAACTCATAATGTCCATATCTTGTTCTTAACGCAGTCTTTGGTATGTCTTCAGGCTTAATCTTCAACTGATGATAGCGCGATATTAAGTAAATTTTCAAAAAATAACATGCTCCCGTAAGTTGGTCAAATAAGTCATCAATCCTGGGTAGGGGATACTTGTTCTTCATGGTCAACTTATTTAATTCTCGATAATCAATACATAACCTCATACTTCCATCCTTTTTCTTTACAAACAACACTTGAGCACCCCACGGGGATACATTTGGTCTAATCACTCCCTTATCTAACAATTCCTGAATTTTCTTAGCCAATTCCTTCATTTCCACTGGATCCATATGATACAGAGCCTTTGAAACTGGTTCTGCCCCGGGTACTAAGTCAATGGGAAATTCTATCTCACGATTGGGTGGCAATCCTGGAAACTCATCTGGAAAGACGTATGGAAATTCCCTCACTATTGGAATCTCATCCAGATTAGGTGCCTCTTTCTCGGTGTCCACTATGTGAGCTAAGTAAGCTTCACATCCTTGTCTTAACAACTTTTTTGCCTGCAGTACTGAGAGAAATTTCTTTTCTTGCTTCTGTCCTTGATAATTTACCCCTGACATTATCCTCTATAAACATCACAATCCTCTTCTTTTCGCAGTAAATATTTGCCTTATGTTGGGACAACCAATCCATTCCTAAAATTACATTGAACTCTCCTAGCTCGAAGGGTATTAGGTCAGCCAAAAAGAGTGCCCTAGAATTTTTATTTAACACTTAGGACATAACTGATTTATTGAGACTTTATCTTGGTTAGCCACTTCTATGGTCAAAGGTTCAGCAAAATCTTCCAACTTTAAATCTATTTTGTTCACGCAATCCTTAGATAAAAAGACTTAGATGCTCCCGAATCAAACAGATATTTAACAGGCACGGAGTCGAGAGAAAGCGTACATGTAACTATATCTGAATCCTGGGCCGTGGATCTCTTGGTCATCTTAAAGGTACTAGCTCTAGCTGTACTAGATGCTGGTCCATGAGATGCGCTGCCTCCAACACTGCCTTGAGTAGTAGGATTAAAATTCCTATAAATGTGACCAACCTTACCACAGTTTAAACAAATAACTCCTGGGTTCTCCAGTGTGCATTTTGACGCGTAGTGACCCTTCTGACTGCATCTGAAGCATAGAACATTCTCCTTGTACTGACCACCGTGCTTCTTGCCATACAACTTATAATTGTAATATCCGGGAAAAAATCTGTATACATTTTACGATAAATAAATATTATGTATTTGTAGCAGTTTAAAATGTTTATTGACATTATATAACATGCAGTAGTTTTTATATGTGGTTCTGTAAGGACCGGAATTTTTTTGATTATTTGTTACGTGTTTAAAATGCAATCATATGAAAGAATCCGTGATCTGGACGCGTATTTATTAGCGTTTTTATCGAGGTACTTATTTTAATTTGTTTTGTATAAGTTTGAATGCATTATATGAGTTTTCAGGGTTTTCTGTTAATTTAGGAATTATTTTGGTTTCTTCAAAATCAACGGACCGGGACCCCACCGGGACGTCAAAGGCCACAAAATTCATATTTTTATTTTTATAAAATCATACCTATTTGAAATACACATTCTTTTTCCATTTTTGGATTATTCATATTTTTTGGGGAATTTTGGCATAAATTTTATATTTATTTAATTTAAAGATTATTCCCCATAATTATAATTTTTGGACTTAATTATTTTAGTTAAGAGATAAAAAACCCTTAATTAATTTTGGGGTATTTATTTTTCCAAAAATAAATAGCTGAAATGTTACTTTTTTATTCATATTTATCCAATAAAATTTCATAAAAACAAAAAAACAAATTTTTGGGGTATAATCTTGATCTTTACAAAGATTTAATGATTTTGGGAGTTCTAGGAATCCATTCTTAATGTTCTATATACCAAATTAGTCCTCTCATTGAGCACGTTCTTTTGATAACACTTTCATCAATCGAGGTGAATTATTTTTGAAATTCGAATTTAGTGTTCTTGATCTTGAATTTGGGTGTCTGATTTTAAGGTTGTTTTGATTGTTTTTGATGTGTTAAACACGTTCACCTTGATTAATATAATTGATTTAAGTAAAAATATTTGTTATTTGAGCCCCGAATTAGTAAAATCAAAATCTTGTTTTTTTAAGATTTTGATTTTCTAGATTTATATTGATTGTTGGATGTTATTGTTGCTAGGGACAAATTATAGAGAGTATAAGCGTTATTTTGATATGTTGATCATTGAAATTGGTGTTGAATTAGTCGATTTACGAATTCGCCGGAATTCTGGAGCTTGGTCGCCGGTTTTGGAATGGTTTTGGTCGGATAAATCATTCCACTGATTGATTGATATTGATATTGCTGTCATGGCGTGTCTGGGTCGTTATTGTGTCGATTAGGACCCTAAATCTGTTCGTAACGAGTCATTTTGGGACTCATCGGAGCTTGGACGAAAATTTTCCCCCGGGCCAGAATCTGGGAACAACAACGGTGTTCTTCGAACATCCGGCCGTGTTCTTGAGTTGACCACCATTCGAACTTTAAAGTACCAGACCAGAAAACCTGAAACTGTTCCCGTAATTTTTTTAAAAAATTTATTTCAAAATTCATTTTTATTTTCAAATAAAAATCATTTCTTTTATTTCCAAAATTAATTTAGTTAATTATTTTAATTAACAAAATTATTTTAAATTCAAAAAAAAATTCTTTTATTATTTTCAACAATTAAAATTTGATTAAATTATTTATAATTTATTTTAATTAATTTTTTATAGATTTAATAATTGATAAATTCATTTAATCAATTATTTTTATTTATAAATAGTTAAAATTTTTAATTATTAATAATTAAGCCAAATAATTATTAAAAATTATTTTGAGCTTTTAAAAATATATTTAATTATTTAAAAATTAATTAATATTACTATTATTTGATTTATTCTTATTTTATTCATAATAAATAGACCGTTCGTCCGTTTAATACGAAACGAACGCGTCTAGACTCAGAAAAATATTCCGCTTCCAATAAAAATAGTTTCCTAAACTCTTTTGTGTCGAAAGGTCGTTTATTTTGCGAGTCATTCTGAGTCGATTATTGATCGATAAATACCATTTTGACCCGATTTTATTTCTAAAAGTACTGAGACCTATCTTTTGATGATTTGACTTTGGTATTACATGAATTATGTGTTTACTTGTTATATAAATAACATGATTACGTGCTATACGATCTGCATGCTATCTGTTTATAATTTTCAATGCCATGATTAGTTATTAACGATTAGGTAGACATCAAGAAATATAGTTATGTCGATTGAGTTTGGTTTTGTTGATTGAAATAGTACTTTTATGTATAGAAAAGAGCGCAGTCAGGTGTTAGACTAAGTTGGTAGCCAGCAGTTAAAAGCTAAGGTTATAATGAAGAGTATTGAGCACATCAGGCATGTTTTCTCCCATATTCTAAATTCAGAATAATGAATTACTTTATTTATTCTTATACCAGATGCAAGTATTCTCGAACCTCCTTGTGATATATTGCAAGTATTTCTTCCCTATTCTAAGTTCAAAATAGTTAAATATTTTCTATATCGCTGAAATAATCTTCAAATTGATAGATAGTGGATAACTATATTATCCAGATATACTCTACACGGTGGACCTTTATGATGAGATTAGTGAATAACTAATTATTCTAGTTATTTCACCATCAGTTGTTGAGATTGCTCCGGACCATGTGAAATGGGGAGTTATATTGCTAAGAATGTCGTCTGATTACGCTCCTTTGATTAAAAAAATTTTTATGGATTGGATGGTTGAGTAAGAGGTCATAGCGGTGGTCCTGTGTGAGCTATGTATTATACCTAAATATAATACCTTGCTAGGCCAATGTGTGCCTTGGGTACCCCTTTATTTAGTTGGATATGCTTCGGCAAACCGGTGTTGCTCCGCGGCTGATTACCGACGGCAATACACCGTCGTTCGAGGGTTCCAATCCAAAAAATATATAAAAGTGCTGATTATCATCAAAGCTTATATTAGCTTTTGATATTGTTCAGATATTGTTATTTGGTTTATTCTTCAGATATATTATTATTGTTATTCAAGCAAAAGCTATATACTGCTTGCTGAGCATATATTTCGCTCATACTTGTTTATTATTCTGATCTTTCAGCTAGGCCAGAGCAGGCTTGAGTTCCGGGATTGGTCAGGAATCGTGTGCTTGTATATAGTTTTGGTGTGCGTTTCCAGGTACACTGTTTTGGGACGTTTGACTAGTCTAGAGGTTTGTAATAAAATCTAAATAATTTGTAAAACTAAATAGACTTATGGGTTGTAATAACATTTGGTTTGTAGTAATTCTTGTTTCATACTATAACCTGTGATCGATCCAGTTGCATGTTCTGGGGTCATAATTATTATTTTAATCTGTTGTGCATATTATAGTATTGTTTATCGGTTACTGACTCCCAAATCTAGACCCCGGATTTGAGGGCGTTATAGGTTCGCATCAGAGCTAAAGTTATGGTCACTGAAACAGGCTTAGGTGTTGTCTTAAGTAAGTCATAGGAAGATCACATAAGATAAGCGCGTGTAGTTTACTCTTATCGAGTTAGGTATAGTGTAATAACCCCAATTTTTGGAGATTTTTGAAACCCGGATGAATAGTAACTTTTGCTGACAATGCTGATTAAGAAAAATTATCAGACCATGATATATAGGAGTACTGTTATGGAAATTCTAAGATCGTATTAGTATTCCATAAAGAAAATAAGTGTATGTAAAAGCTGTCGGATTTTGAAAACGAGCACTTTTAATTATTCCCCGAGATTTCCACCAAACATTAAGGGATTTAAGGAATTAATATTAAGATGAAGGATTTCAAATTCAAGAATTATAAAGGAGAATTAATTTAGGTATTAAAAATACCAAGAAGATTTTATCAATAAAACCATTAAGGTATTTAACCAAACGATCAACGAGATTGAGTGATAACCGGACAAAGAAATGAATAACGACTCTTGTAAATACCTTTGCAAGTGGCAAGGCAAGTGGATGGTTGATCAAACAAGAAACCAAGTGATAGTTAGGAAGGAATGGCTAGTTAATTATATAGTTAACTGGGGATGATCTCATCTCACCACAAATCACCAACACATGGCAAATGGTGAGATCATCTTCCACTAACTCCTTTGTTTATTATTAACCTAGCAAAATATCAAGACAACCCATCATTATCCACCACATTATTCCACCAACACAAGAAAGCAAAAGCATTTCCTCCCCCATTTCCATTGCTCTCGGCCAAAACAGAACCAGCACACTAAAACTGCTGTATCTCCTTCATTTCTCACTCAAATATTGTGTTCTATAGCTCATTGGAAAGGTATTGAGATGGCCTACAACTCTTGTTCACACGTATCGTCCAAATAATCATGGTAAGACCCTCATTTTTACAGTTCTTTAAATCGGACTTTTAGAAACTTCAAAGCCTAACTTTGTGTTCTTGATTTTTTTGGAAAGATCAAGCTTGTAGGAGGCTCCCTAAGGCTTCCTAGCAACTTAACACCTCCCAAGGAAGGTATAAACTTCAAACCCTAGCCTTTACTTTATTTGTTAGTAAGTTTAATGGTTGGTTTTGTGAAATGAGAAGCATGGATTGTGATTATTAGTAGTTTGGTTTGATTTGGAAGTGTTTTGGTAATTGAAGCTTGATTATAGTTCATAGGTCTTGATTGTGGTTGTTTGAGTTGAAAACCTTGGAGATTATGGACTGATGTGGTATGGTTTAGGTGAAGTTTTGTTGTATTGATGGTTATAAGTTGGTTGGTGGTTAATTGGAGTAGTTTAAATATTGGTAATCGCGTAAACATAGCCGTCGTAATGTCCGATTTACTTTAGACTGCTTTTGTTCATAATATTTGGACCCGAGAACTCCCTGCTAGATTATGACCATTGACATTCTTAGATAGTTCATGTTACGAGCTTCGTTTTGATATGTAGTTCGTTTGATTCCGATGTAGGGTTTAGGAGAAACGGCCGTTTTAAGTAACGGCGTTTCGCGAACAAAACTTTTCCCCTCGCCTTACTTTGAAACATAGGTTAAAGACCAAAAAGGGTTAATTAGTGTATGAAACAATTATGGTAAGAGTGTTAGGCAGTTGGTAAGACACTCGCGATGGAATCGCCTTAAAACTTATAATGGTTAAATTATAAAAAATGGTGGAGCCGAGGGTACTCGAGTGACTTAAGAGAATCAGTAAGCGCAAAGCGAGCGTTAGAGTCTAAGGTAGTTAGAGTATAGATTTACAAGTGACATTGGTTTAATTCCAACTTATTTATTGTTTATAGGTTACCAGACTCGTCCCGAGCCTTTTATCACCCCCAGTCGCTCAGGCAAGTTTTCTACCCGTTATATAATTGTTGTGATGTATATATGTATATGCATTATCTTGTGATAGATGCATGTTGGTTAATTAGCAAATTTTGCGATATATTGAAGCATGCTGATATGGTATATATATGCATGCCTGTTTTGTATTCTTGCCATATATATCTGTTGGTTCAGTTGATAATACCTATGCTAGAGAATAGCGGTAATTTGCATATACCCTTAGTATAGGGACCCAAAGGTGAAAACATTTTCTAAAACCGGGAGTCGAGGATCCCAAGTAGATTTTATATATATATATATATTTATATATATATATGGTTATAGTTTTCAAAAACTATTAATCGAATAAGGTTTATTCGATAACTTTATTTTATTAATGAATATTATCTTGAATATTCATTCGAGGATTTATGACTCCTTTTATTTTATTTCCTGAATATTACTTGAATATTCATTCGAGGATTTATGACTCCTTTTATTTTATTTAATGAATATTACTTGAATATTCATTCGAGGATTTATGACTCCTTTATATTATTTAATGAATATTACTTGAATATTCATTCGAGGACTTATGACTCACTTTATATTATTTATTGAATATTATTTGAATATTCATTTAAGGACCTATGACTCCGATTATTTACCGAAATATATTTTTTATTTTATTAAAGAATAAGGTGTCGATAATCAAACTTATTTTTGATTATTCAAATAAAGATAGTACTTTCGTATAAGTATATCTTTGGTTATTTAATACTCATTTCAAGTATAAGTTTTACAACTTCTACTTCAAGTTATTTATATAGAGATTATCCTTATGGGAATATTATTTAATAATATTCAGATATTTTCTAATATATCGGGACTGATTTATTTTAATAAATCAGCAGTACTCCAAACATTCTTAAAAATGTTTTCGAGTCTTCAAAATGATTTTTAAAGTTAGAGTGGACCCCAAAACTCATTTTTTTTTATATTTAAGATCTTCCTTTCAAAGGGGATTTAAATACTCGCTCAAAACCTGGGGGATCCAGCTCTGTGGTGTATTTTACATTCGCAATGTGGTTGCTGTTTTGAGAAAACAAATGAATTGATTACTTACCCAACGTTCGGGAAGTAAGCCCATCTAATTGAGTCGGCATAAGCGACAGGCCGGGGTACGGTCTATCAAAGTGTAAGTGGCTGGGTGGCAGTCCATCAACGCGTAAGAGGCCGGGTGGCGGTCCAGCACAAGGTCCTTATGTGGCCAGGGTGATGACCGGTGTGGGATTCATCCATCTACTAGTAGAAAAGGTTACTTATTGGTATCTTTGCCTGATCAGCAAGATATCGGGTTTATGCCAAAATTCTTTTCCTTTCCAAAATTCATTGGATATTACAACTCTGTTCATACTTTACATGACAGAGATTTTCAGGAAATGTATGAGAGATATATATATATATATGGATATATATATCAGGACTTAATGAAGTATCTCGTAACTTCATTATTTATAATGATATTTCAAAGATTGAATCTATTCAAGTCTTATCTTGTAGTCTCATCTGGGTGATGAACTTTGAAACTGATTATAACTTGAACGGTGGTAGTTCAAGTAGTATTTGGATATAAGTATATTGGAGTATCTTGTAACTTCATTTTTTTTAAACTTATATCTAGTAAATGATTATCTTGTGCATGACAAAGATTTTCAGAAAAACGTTGAGACAAGGTTAGATATATGAGATCACCTTGCAACGCTATTTTTATACAGTTATACACTGGAACTCTGTGTGTATTATGCATGGAAGAGGACTTCCAATATTTTGAAAAGTATATATGTATATATATACTGAATATTTTGCGACTTCATCGCATTAAGATATCAACTTGGTTCATTTCTTTTGACCAAGGCTTTCATGTGTACTATGAGAAGGCTCATATATTGTTAATCATTATACATATTATTTTGGTGGGCTTGCTGCTCACCCTTGCTTTCTTCTTTCATCACACAACATCAGATAGATAAGATGAACATGACCAAGCTCCCAATTCGCAAGCGGATAGGAAACGTTCCGCAGCTTTCTGGAAGCGTTGAGGCCGTTGTAGCTGAGGTAGAATTACCAATATGCTAAGTTTTCAACTAATGATGTACCAGACTTATGTATATTATGAGTTGTAATAATGGCAGAGAAATGTAAATTTATTCAAAAACCTGTTTAAGGTGTATTGGCATGTAATTGTGGAGTAAAACGACTTGTGATTATTTTTGAATGATCATCTCTGAGACTATAACTTGTGGTGTGTGTGTTTATTGTGGGGTCACAGTACAGAGTAGTTGATTAATTATTAAGATTGGGTGTTATTAAGGGAAATGGAACTCGTGACAACCCGGATCCCCGACCCCGGATTTGGGGGTGTTACAGAACTGGTATCAGAGCTAAGCGTTATAAACCTCAGAGATGATGTGACGTTAAGATAATAACTAAGATAATAAGAACTCTTGCCAAGTTCATAGTCGGGCTACCTAACGTAGTACTGACAGTTAAAACCCTTATGGGAACCCTTATAAATATTGTGATAGAAGAGTAGTTCGTTATCGTATATGGTAGCGGGACTCCGAACCCTGAGGTTGAGGAGCAACAACGCGTTGATGTTTTATTACTAATTGGAGATCGGATTGTGGATCCGATAGAGCGTCCTAACACAGGACCGGATGATGTTCATATTGAGGATGTAGCGGTTGAGGATGTTGTCCTAGAAGGGATTGTTGCTGAGGAGGATCCCGTGGAGGATCCTGACAAGAATGAATAAACGACCACTGAGGAATTGATGACCATGGTTAGGGAAACTACCAGAGGTAGGATTGGCCGGTCACTACCGGAGGTTCGTTCAAGTTTGTAAAGATAGTAGCCCCTTTAACACGGCTTACTCGTAAGACTGAAAAGTTTGAATGGACAGAGAAATGCGAGAACAACTTTTAAGAACCGAAGCAAAGGTTGGTGACGTTCCCTATGTTGGCGTTGCTGGATGGAAAATGAGATTTTGTCATGTGTAGTGACGCTTCGCATAAGGAATTAGGGTGCTTCATATCCAGCACAGCAAGGTAATCGCGTACGCGTCAAGACAATTAAGGGAATATAAAATTCGATATCCCCATCCATGAGCTTGGGCTGGTGGCAATAGTTTTTCCTTAAAGATTGGAGGCACTACTTGTATGGAGAGAAGTGCAAGATTTACACAAACCATAGGAGCTCTAGTACATTTTTACGTAGAAAGAGCTCAACATACGCCAGAGGAGGCGGTTAGAGCTAATCAAGAATTATGATTGGGAGATTCTTTATCATTCGGGGAAAGCCAATGTGGTGGCTGATGCCCTTAGTAAAAAGGAGAGACCCAAGATGATAATGTCTTTGGGATAGTTTATAAGAGATTTTGAGAAAATGGAAATAGAAGTGAAGGTAACCGGAGCCGGTACCGAAAAGCTGTTTGAGATTGTAATACAGACCGAATTTTTGGAAAAGAACATATTGTGCCAGAAAAAGTGATGAATGAAGGCAGAGAGTCAATGACTGGAGAAGAGATCCACACCGAGAAAGATGATAAGGGGATAGTGAGGTGTTCCTACAGAAATTGGGTTCCAAAAGTTCAAGAGCTTAAGGATGAGAACTTAGATGAGAGCCATAGTTTGAGGAATAAGATTTAGGGCAAACCCTGAATGTGATAGTCAGGGAGGTTGCCATCAAGAAAGAAAGAACCCATAACATAATAGAGTGGAAAACAAGATTTTTAATGTATAAGATGACCCCAATTATGGGGATTAGGAAGAAATATTTAGACTGAGAAAACAGAAGTCGAGCGAGGTCAGGAGACCCGAGACGGTACTCCTGTACGGAAATTCATGGACCTGTCTAAACAGAACTTATACTTTATTCCCAACCACCACCTTGAGGGGAAACAAGGTAGTGGGAAATTCTTTCAGGACCTCTAAGTCGCTAAGCTCTCAGAGTTCCAAGGAACAAGCTGGCCCAGTCGAGGCAAGAGCCTGGCTAAAGGAAATATAGGAATCATTTGAGATTCTAAATGATGGACGAACCACAAAAGACTATTTTTGTCACTTACCCTCCTAAGAGAGAGGCCACCCGCTGGTGAAAGGCCAAGGAAGGCACGGAGCAAGAGATTATAATAAACTGATTTAAGTTCAGACAATTATTTTCGGGAAAGTACTTCCCAAGGTTATGAAGGTAGTGTAAAAGCTTTGGAGCTAGAACAAAAGCGGATGAGTATGATGAATTATGAATCTAAGTTGTAAAAGTTATCAAGATTCGTTCTGAGGACACGAATCCAGAATGACGGGATATTTGAAATCAATGCTTATGTTGTGTTGGTTCATGAAATAATGATAAGAGAAAGGAAAATAAAAAGAAACTGAAGTGGAAAGGAATATAAAGGCAATAGAGTTTGAGGAATGATAAGGAAGTTGGGTATGAGGAAACCCTAAAAACTCGTAGCAATAGAAATAGAAAAGTATGTAATCGTCAGGATGAGGGTGATTCACCATGAGTTAAATTGATGGTTGAAGGCATAAGAGATAAATATATTGTATCCCCTGTAAGTTGGGAGGATTTGAGGAAACCTTGAGATAGTTCGAAGGATAAATATTGAGACGCGGATAGACTGAGAAGACAAGGAAGTAAGAAATTAGGAAAATTGGATGAAGGAAGTGACCTTCAAGAATGTGAAGTGTAAGACCGGTGGCTTGATACCCAGGAAAGGAGACGCCAGGTATGAAAGATATCCCAACATTGAGATGACTGTTGAGATAAACAATAAAAGTAAATAAGGATTTATTAAGAAGAAGTTCACGTTGAACACGACCAATATCTTCCAGATCATCCATGTGATCATTACCAAATTAGGAAAGAAAAGCGGATAACCATTTTTATCTTTTGGAGGCCATATGGATTGACCTTAACTTGAATAAGGATGCTATTGTGAAATTCGGTATAGACTATCGAGGTGGAAATGATTGAATAAGATACCCTTATCAGGGATATATGACTTTATTTATCCATAAAAGGATGCTTGTACCTTTTTAAAGGTGGAATAAAGGATAGAACATCGGTAACTTAAAACGAATCCTAGGGGAATGCATAAAGGTTGGCATTTCACCCTTAACAGGGATAGTATGAGTTTTGACAGTATGAATTGGAAAGGATTAAGGTAATAATAACCTTTAAGGATCAGTGGAGAAATTTTTCAGAAGTATATAGACAATGGTTCTAGTATTAGTAAATGGTATTTTGATATGCCCTGTATATAGGGAATACAGGAGGAACGATTGAAGGATAACCTTAGAGGTTATACAAGGAGAAAGGAAATATTCGAAATTCTCAAGAATAAAAATGTTGATAAAGGAAATATGACATAATTATAATGATGCCAAGTGGGGAACGTGTTAAACCACGAGAAAGTATGGATCGAACCAGTAAAGGTCGAAATTGTTCAGGGCAATTAGGACCTAAGATAAAAGATGTTCTAAGTATGATTGAGAGTCAGTCGTGACAGTGATTAACCTCTAAAGATTGAGGCAATAACTTATGGAAAAATGGTGATATTTTTTTTTATTTACTCATCAGATATTAAAGAAAAGCATTTTCACATAAGCTGTGATTGAAATAAGGTAGAAAATTTATTTGGAGGTGGTTAAAATGACATTGACTGTAAGGAAATTTTACTATCAGGAAAGGCCAAAGAGGTTGCCGACACTTTAAAGGTAAGAGGATAATTATAGGCGCTTGTGCCAAAGGAATACAATGATGATGGTTAAAGCTATGAAGGTTGTATTATGGTTTGGAAGATTGACATTCCTTCTGATGACTGTGCAATACCCAACCGTAATAGTAGTTGGTAAAGGTTTAATTCGTGTAATCGCCATGAGCGGGCTATCTATCTCAAGAGATACTATCTTGAGAATGAGCCTGGACCATGTTTCAAAAAAAAAGGACTAAACAAACCTTTGAGTTAAGTCTTCTATTGAAGGCATATGATTAAGAATGGTATTAACCTGCTATCATTGCTTTCATTGAAACTCTTCTGCAATTTTATCTGCTTCACGTCATGAATGTACGTCAGGATCAGGAGTGTTCTTCATGAATGAAGAACGGTGATCCTGTTACCTCCTTAGAAGAATTCGATATGATATGAATGGACTCCGTATGGTTAGCTATTAAAACTTCATGGAAAACGAATGACTACAGTAGGTCAACGGTGGGCCATAGTAATGCAGCAATGATTCTGCGAGTAATGAGCTGATTACAACCGTGAGAGTTGTATTGGAATGGATGTTGAGATTGAGTACCACTAATCGGGTCGTGGTGGTGTATAAGTTATCATTGATAGACTAATTAAGTCGATTATCTACCTATGATATATTTATTCCTTCTTATCGATAAAGAGTAGTATTACCCATACGAAGAAGGTTGCGGTATAGAAATGGATTCTAGTAACGATGAGGACTAGAATGAGATCCCAGATTTGATTTTCGATATCGAGGGAGTTTCAAAGGTGATTGTGTATAAGCTCGAGGAAGAGCATGGGTCCATAGAATGATGGACGGAATGGCAAAAATATTTAGGCATATGAAATGCGATACTATAATACTTGATGTTGATATAAATAGATATATGTTTTGTTCTCCTATGACAAACCTCTATAGTTCAGAGGTAGGTTCCAAGCCAGATATTTTGTGGCCATATATTTTTTCATATATACAATTCTCTTCAATTCATTCTTTTCTCTTCTTTTCATTTCATGTAAGCTGAGAAGAACAACCCTTCCAGAAAGGGGAGGTATTGCCGAATGAATATCTATCTGTGTGATAGAAGCCTAGTAGGATACCATCTATTATTTAATTGCTTGTCAATTACTAAAGGCTGGCCACCTTCTGTACTAACTATGCGATATAACAAGTGTTCATGATCATAGTGATCTCTCAATAAATTCTTTTACTTCTATATGAAGGATTAAGCTTTCGAAAATAGAAACAGCTGAAAAAGGAGTAATAAAGTTGTGGTAGTATTCGGAATGGAAACACATTCGTGATACTAAGGTTGGCATGGTTATTAAAAGGTTATAGAACGCTAACGAGCAAAAGTATAACCAGTATAATATTAGGAACGGAAGGTAGTAGCGATTACGAACTGGAAAAGAATGGGTATTGAGAAGCAAAAGCTCTAATGTTAAAAGCTATAATGAGAGTCTGTGCAATAGACTTGAAAGAATTTGGAATGATCACTTAACACGGATTGAGTTTTCTTACGATAATAGATCATATGTCAGTATTGAGATATCGCCTTATGAGATCCTTGAGGGAAGACAATGTCGATCTCCCTTATGTTAGGATGAAGTTGTAGAGCGCAAGATGCTCAGACCCGCAGTAGTCCAAAGGATCAAGGATATAATAGATTTTAATCAGAGGATGGCTGGTAGTAGCCCAAGATGGGAACACGAAGTATGTTGATTTGACACGAAAGGACAAGGAATAGGAATTGGGGGACCTAGTGTTGTTATAGGTATTCCCTTGGAAAGGAAGGATGAGGTTCGGAAAGAAAGGGAAGCTAAGTCCACGAATTGTTGGACCCTTGGATATATTAAGACATATTGGGAAGATAGCATATGAACTATCCCTACCCCCGAATATGTAGCAAGTTCATAACGTGTTCCACGTATCAATGTTAAGAAAATGTAATTCAGATGCCAGATAAATAGGGGCATATGAGCGCATAGACATGCAACCAGACGTAACCTATATGGAGAAACCAGGAAGGGTTATAGATCGAAAAGGGACAAGTGCTTAGGAGAAGGGTTATCAAACTAGTCAGAGTTTGGTGGTAGAACCATAATGTAAAAAATTGACTAGAGAGTTAGAAGGCACAATGCTAGAAAAGCATCCCCAACTGTTTTCTATCTGATTCCGGGACGGAATCCTTTTAAGGAAGGGAGACTGTAATAACCCCAATTTTTGGAGATTTTTGAAACCCGGATGAATAGTAACTTTTGCTGACAATGCTGATTAAGAAATATTATCAGACCACGATATATAGGAGTACTGTTATGGAAATTCTAAGATCGTATTAGTATTCCATAAAGAAAATAAGTGTATGTAAAAGCTGTCGGATTTTGAAAACGAGCACTTTTAATTTTTCCCCGAGATTCCACCAGACATTAAGGGATTTAAGGAATTAATATTAAGATGAAGGATTTTAAATTCAAGGATTATAAAGGAGAATTAATTTAGGTATTAAAAATACCAAGAAGATTTGATCAATAAAACCATTAAGGTATTTAACCAAACGATCAACGAGATTGAGTGATAACCGGACAAAGAAATGAATAACGAATCTTGTAAATACCTTTGCAAGTGGCAAGGCAAGTGGATGGTTGATCAAACAAGAAACCAAGTGATAGTTAGGAAGGAATGGCTAGTTAATTATATAGTTAACTGGGGATGATCTCATCTCACCACAAATCACCAACACATGGCAAATGGTGAGATCATCTTCCACTAACTCCTTTGTTTATTATTAACCTAGCAAAATATCAAGACAACCCATCATTATCCATCACATTATTCCACCAACACAAGAAAGCAAAAGCATTTCCTCCCCCATTTCCATTGCTCTCGGCCAAAACAGAACCAGCACACTAAAACTGCTGTATCTCCTTCATTTCTCACTCAAATATTGTGTTCTATAACTCATTGGAAAGGTATTGAGATGTCCTACAACTATTGTTCACAAGTCTCGTCCAAATAATCATGGTAAGACCCTCATTTTTACAGTTCTTTAAATCGGACTTTTAGAAACTTGAAAGCCTAACTTTGTGTTCTTGATTTCTTTGGAAAGATCAAGCTTGTAGGAGGCTCCCTAAGGCTTCCTAGCAACTTAACACCTCCCAAGGAAGGTATAAACTTCAAACCCTAGCCTTTACTTTATTTGTTAGTAAGTTTAATGGTTGGTTTTGTGAAATGAGAAGCATGGATTGTGATTATTAGTAGTTTGGTTTGATTTGGAAGTGTTTTGGTAATTGAAGCTTGATTATAGTTCATAGGTCTTGATTGTGGTTGTTTGAGTTGAAAACCTTGGAGATTATGGACTGATGTGGTATGGTTTAGGTGAAGTTTTGTTGTATTGATGGTTATGAGTTGGTTGGTGGTTAATTGGAGTAGTTTAAATATTGGTAATCGCGTAAACATAGCCGTCGTAATGTCCGATTTACTTTAGACTACTTTTGTTCATAATATTTGGACCCGAGAACTCCCTGCTAGATTATGACCATTGCCATGTTTAGATAGTTCATGTTACGAGCTTCGTTTTGATATGTAGTTCGTTTGATTCCGATGTACGGTTTAGGAGAAACGACCGTTTTAAGTAACGGCGTTTCGCGAACGAAACTTTTCCCCTCGCCTTACTTTGAAACATAGGTTAAAGACCAAAAACGGTTAATTAGTGTATGAAACAATTATGGTAAGAGTGTTAGGCAGTTGGTAAGACACTCGCGAAGGAATCGCCTTAAAACTTATAATGGTTAAATTATAAAAAATGGTGGAGCCGAGGGTACTCGAGTGACTTAAGAGAATCAGTAAGCGCAAAGCGAGCGTTAGAGTCTAAGGTAGTTAGAGTATAGATTTACAAGTGACTTTGGTTTAATTCCAACTTACTTGTTGTTTATAGGTTACCAGACTCGTCCCGAGCCTTTTATCACCCCTAATCGCTCAGGCAAGTTTTTTACCCGTTATACTGTTGTTGTGATGTATATATGTATATGCATTATCTTGTGATAGATGCATGTTGGTTAATTAGCAAATTGCGATATATTGAAGCATGCTGATATGGTATATATATGCATGCCTGTTTCGTATTCTTGCCATATATATCTGTTGGTTCAGTTGATAATACCTATGCTAGAGAATAGTGGTAATTTGCATATACCCTTAGTATAGGGACCCAAAGGTGAAAATATTTTCTAAAACCGGGAGTCGAGGATCCCGAGTAGATTTTATATATATATATATATATATATTTATATATATATATAGTTATAGTTTTCAAAAACTATTAATCGAATAAGGTTTATTCGATAACTTTATTTTATTAATGAATATTATCTTGAATATTTATTCGAGGATTTATGACTCCTTTTATTTTATTTCCTGAATATTACTTGAATATTCATTCGAGGATTTATGACTCCTTTTATTTTATTTAATGAATATTACTTGAATATTCATACGAGGATTTATGACTCCTTTATATTATTTAATGAATATTACTTGAATATTCATTCGAGGACTTATGACTCACTTTATATTATTTATTGAATATTATTTGAATATTCATTTGAGGACCTATGACTCCGATTATTTACTGAAATATATTCTTTATTTTATTAAAGAATAAGGTGTCGATAATCAAACTTATTTTTGATTATTCAAATAAAGATAGCACTTTCGTATAAGTATATCTTTGGTTATTTAATACTCATTTCAAGTATAAGTTTTACAACTTCTACTTCAAGTTATTTATATAGAGATTATCCTTATGGGAATATTATTTAATAATATTCAGATATTTTCTAATATATCGGGACTGATTTATTTTAATAAATCAGCAGTACTCCAAACATTCTTAAAAATGTTTTCGAGTCTTCAAAATGATTTTTAAAGTTAGAGTGGACCCCAAAACTCATTTTTTTATATTTAAGATCTTCCTTTCAAAGGGGATTTAAATACTCGCTCAAAACCTGGGGGATCCAGCTCTGTGGTGTATTTTACATTCGCAACGTGGTTGCTGTTTTGAGAAAACAAATGAATTGATTACTTACCCAACGTTCGGGAAGTAAGCCCATCTAATTGAGTCGGCATAAGCGACAGGCCGGGGTACGGTCTATCAAAGTGTAAGTGGCTGGGTGGCAGTCCATCAACGCGTAAGAGGCCGGGTGGCGGTCCAGCACAAGGTCCTTATGTGGCCAGGGTGATGACCGGTGGGGGATTCATCCATCTACTAGTAGAAAAGGTTACTTATTGGTATCTTTGCCTGATCAGCAAGATATGGGGTTTATGCAAAAATTCTTTTCCTTTCCAAAATTCATTGGATATTACAACTTTGTTCATACTTTACATGACAGAGATTTTCAGGAAATGTATGAGATATATATATATATATATATGGATATATATATCAGGACTTAATGAAGTATCTCGTAACTTCATTATTTATAATGATATTTCAAAGATTGAATCTATTCAAGTCTTATCTTGTAGTCACATCTGGGTGATGAACTTTGAAACTGATTATAACTTGAACGGTGGTAGTTCAAGTAGTATTTGGATATAAGTATATTGGAGTATCTTGTAACTTCATTTTTTTTAAACTTATATCTAGTAAATGATTATCTCATGCATGACAAAGATTTTCAGAAAAACGTTGAGACAAGGTTAGATATATGAGATCACCTTGCAATGGTATTTTTATACAGTTATACACTGGAACTCTGTGTGTATTATGCATGGAAGAGGACTTCCAATATTTTGAAAAGTATATATGTATATATATACTGAATATTTTGCGACTTCATTGCATTAAGATATCAACTTGGTTCATTTCTTTTGACCAAGACTTTCTAGGTACTATGAGAAGGCTCATATATTGTTAATTATTATACATATTATTTTGGTGGGCTTGCTGCTCACCCTTGCTTTCTTCTTTCATCACACAACATCAGATAGATAAGATGAACAGGACCAAGCTCCCAATTCGCAAGCGGATAGGAAACGTTCCGTAGCTTTCTGGAAGCGTTGAGGCCGTTGTAGCTGATGTAGAAATTACCAATAGGCTAAGTTTTCAACTAATGATGTACCAGACTTATGTATATTATGAGTTGTAATAATGGCAGAGAAATGTAAATTTATTCAGAAACCTGTTTAAGGTGTATTGGCATGTAATTGTGGAATAAAACGACTTGTGATTATTTTTGGATGATCATCTCTGAGACTATAACTTGTGGTGTGTGTGTTTATTGTGGGGTCACAGTACAGAGTAGTTGATTAATTATTAAGATTGGGTGTTATTAAGGGAAATGGAACTCGTGACAACCCGGATCCCCGACCCCGGATTTGGGGGTGTTACATATAGGTTATTGGTCTAGCCTAGAGTTAAGTTGTTCTGGGTTCTTGTTTTTACTTTTAGCATTAGGCCTTTGTGCCATTGTTTTGTTAATATTGAGTTCCCGAGGATAGTGAGAAGTGATGAAAGAGGTTGGAAGGTTGTGTTGCAACCCTATCCACCATTTGTTGTTTTATTTGAGATTGTTGAGCAAGAGTTGGAAACTTTTGTTAAATTCTTTGTTATTTTTCTTGGTGTTATTATTCTTTGAGATAGTAAGCATGATTATGTGATAATCATGTCACATGTGTTAATATGTTAGCAAGTTTATAACGATTTGGAAAAGAGTTCATGCATGAGAATTTCGATATGCTAAAGGATTGCTACATATTTGACACCATGCTTGACAAATTATTATATAAGTTGTTTATTTTCTTACCATAATAATGGCACCGAAAAAGAAGAGTAAGTCAGGAGAGGATCATACTGAAAGCCGTACAGATCCAGCGATTGTCAAGATGTTGGGATTGATGCAGCAGCAGGTGTTGCATCTTACGCAGTAACAACAACAACAACAACAACAACAACAGAACAACCAGCAGCTACAACTGCGGTGACTTTTAAGAATTTCCAAGCTGTTAATCCACTCGAGTTTAAGGGAAGTGCTGATCCCATAGAAGCCAATGCATGGATTAAAAATTGAGAAAGCTTTTGACTTAGTCGGAACAGAAGTTAAATAGAAGACCAAGTTTTCCAGTTACTTTCTGAAGGGTGAGGCAAACTATTGGCGGGAATCCAAACAAGCGTTGGAAGGAGATGAGTTTGTGACTTGAAAAAGGTTTACAGCGCTATTTTTTGAGAAGTATTTCCCGAGGTATATGAAGAATCAAATGGAGATCAAGTTTTTGAGTCTGACTCAAAGTAATCTTATTGTCGCTGAGTATGAAGCCAAGTTTACTGAATGTGGAAAGATGGGGCATATTTCCAGGGACTACCAGGAAACAGATCTAGTAGCTAATGTGGCAAGAATTGAAGGACCACCAGCTAAGAACCAGCCAAAGGCCAGAACATTTAATATGACTATGAAGGATACTGTTTAGAGTTCCGAGGTGGTGGAAGGTACGCTTCCAGTCAACTCCATAGATGCTAAAGTTTAAATGATTCTGGAGATACAAGATCTTTTATTTCTGAAAAATTTATTAATAAGTTATGCTGTGAAGTTCAACGGTTGGGTGGGACGTTAATTATAAAGTTAGCTAATGATGATCGAGTTCCCGTGGATCGAGTGTGTCCAGAGTGTGATATCGAAATAGCAGGACATCACTTCTCCGCCGAATTGATCCCTTTCAAGTTAGGAGAATTTGATGTTATATTAGGAATTGATTGGTTCGCCGGTCATAATGCCTAAATAGACTGTGCGAATAAGAAAGTGAATCTACGAACTACGGACGACGCAAGGATAATATTTAGGGGTGAGAAACTAAAGAAAAAACTCCTCACGATGATGCAGACTAAGCGATTGCTACGTTATGGATGTAAAGCTTATCTAGCTTATGTGATAGATGTTAACAAAGAAGGTCCGAAAATTAAAGACATTCCGGTGGTATGTGAGTTTCCAGACGTATTTCCTGATGAACTTCCAGGGTTAACTCCGGATGGAGAAATCGAGTTTACCATCTATCTAGCGCCAGACACTGAACCAGTTTCAAAAGAACCATATCGGATGACACCAGTTGAAATGAAAGAATTGAAGATGCAATTACAAGATCTTTTGGACAGAAGAATTATAAGACCTAGTATGCGATTATGTATCGACTATCGCGAGCTGAACAAGTTAACCATCAAGAATAAGTATCCTCTACCAAGAATTGATGACTTCTTTGATCAATTGAAAGGGCTGTATATTTTTCTAAGATTGAATTAAGATCTGGATATCATCAATTGAAGATTAATCTAGAGGACTGTTAGGAAAATGTTGTGAACTTGATGATAAGTTAAACAAATCACCTTAGTAGATTTAACTTAGTAAATTTTGTAGCACTCGACGGATGATCTAATATAGTCCCGACGGATGAACCTTACAGTCCTGACGGATGACAGATTAACATCCATCGAGTGAGTAGCTTATGTAATAATAAGAATTGTAGCACATTTCTGCAAACAACTTTGTGTAGATTATGTAGGAGTATTTGTGTCATGTTGACTTCTAGTGGATATGCAGAATAGGTTGATTAATTGTAAATATGAGATGTCTTGTAATTCTGTATAAGTGAAATGGAGTCAAGTGACAAATAACTACCCGACGGATGATCAACATAGCTACCCGACGGATGATCAACAAAGCTACCCGACGGTTGACAAACATGTACCCGGCGGATGATCAAATTCAAATATCTGTTGACAATGACAACACAGTTACATGCATTGGGTGTTTGCAAAAGGAATGTGGCAGCCTGTTAAGCAGGAATTTAAGAACAAAGAAGCATTACCATTTCCATGCAATTATGAAGATATTCAAAGATGCTGGAATAGAGTAGTGAAGCAGCATGGAGTTAGACTAGATAAACCAAGTGTAGCTAGTAGAATATTCAACTAAGCAAACACATTTTAAAGATAGATATAAAAAGCTATACTTGTCAAGAATTTCTCTATAGTTTGTTTGTTCTACTTGTAAAGCAGCTGTGAGCCATTCTAATGTTTGCTAATTGTCTTTGTGCTTGATTTCAGGCTGATCCTAGAGAATCTCATTTTGTAGCTATTAAGAGAATTTTCAGATATCTCAAGGGAACACCAAAACTTGGCTAATGGTACCCTAGAGATTTTAGTTTTGATCTAACTGGTTATTTAGATGCAGATTATGCAGGTTGCAAAATAGACAAAAAATGTACAACAGGAACCTGTCAATTTCTAGGGAACAAGCTTGTGTTTTGGTTCAGTAAAAAGTAAAATTCAGTTTCTACTTCTACAACTGAAGCTGAATATATTGCTGCTGTTAGTTACTGTGCACAGATTTTGTGGATGAAAAAACAATTGTTGGACTATGGTCTATAATTGGGTAGAATTCCCATTTTCTGTGATAACACAAGTGCAATTGCCATCACTGAAAATCCAGTACAACATTCTAGAACAAAGCACATAGACATCAAGTACCACTTCATTAGGGAACATGTGATGAATGGTACTATGGAACTTCATTTTGTTCCAAGTGAAAAGCAGCTTGCAGATATCTTTACCAAGCCACTTGATGAATCCACCTTATCAAGGTTGGTAAGTGAGTTAGGTATGCTTGATTATTCTTGAATTATTTCAGATATTTTGCAAGCTAAAATGTAGTCAGAAACTTAACTGATTTTTCTGATTTGGATGAAATTTTGGCTAAGTCAAAATTTACATCCCGGCGGATGCCCATTATCCATCGAGGTTGATCATCCATCGGAATATCATTTGTTAATAAAAATCAATTACTTTTCTGGATTATTTTATAACCCGGCGGATAATTGATTTATCCTCATCCATCAAATTCTCTCAATCTTAGCCATTAAAACTCTGAACAATATCCATCAGATATACTTACAGTTTGTAAGTATAACACGACAGATAAGTGACAAAATTTTTACTATTTATTTATTTTTTAAACGGCTATTTTGGGCTATTTTGATTGGTTACTTTATTTCACTTTATTATTTTTGACAGTTTATTTCTGAGATAGTATAAAAGCAGAATTCATTTTTATTCTACTCTTTTATCTTTCTCAAATCAATTGGCCTAACTTCCTTTCTTCTCCAAAGCGAATATTCTCTCTACAAATTTCTCATTCTCTAACAATGGCACCAGTATTCAAAATCATGTCTCAATCTGGATATATCTATGAAAAGAACAACTTTGCAGCTCTTGTGAATAAGGAGATTCCACAGACTGGAGACTTTCACAAGATGATGAATTTTGTGAAGAGCTGTAAACTTAGTTACGCTATGTTGGAATCACCCACAATCTACTGTGAAGTTGTGGAGGAGATATGGACAACTTCCGTGTACAACTCATCTGACAAAACCATAACTTTTACACTTAAAGGTAAGAAGTTTTGCATCAATAGTGACATTATCAAAGCATGCTTTATAATTCCAAATAACACTGCTACTGTTCCACACACAAATACTGATATAGTTAACATGCTAAATTCAATGGGCTTTGCACTTTCTACTTCTAAGTTAAGTGAAATTAGGAGGCTAGGTCTTGGAAAGGAATGGAGCTATTTGTGTGATGTGGTAACTAAAGTATTTTCTGGTAAAATTAGCAATTTTGATTCTGTTAACATTTCCTTGCTTAACATGCTTTATATCCTAGTTACTGATAAGTACTTTAATCTCATTGACTTGATCATGTTTGAGTTAGGTTATAAATTAGGAGAACTTAACAAGAGATGTAAAAGTGTTTATTATGCTAGATTCTTTATGATGCTTTCTAACCATCTAATTGAGAATATTGATGTTGAGAACCCAACCAACAAGCTAAATTGTTGGGTTCAAGAAAGGAGAGTCATTGTTGATCTCAACAGGTAAAGTCACCACAAAGAGGTGCCCCTCCTTTACTTTCCAATCATGGAGGGACCTTAGGTAAGTGAAGTAAGCACCACTGTCTCCACTCTTCCAACCTCACATATTTCTTTGCCCTCTAGTGTAGCTATGAAATCTGTGTCAATGACCCAACAGATGCCTACCCAAGCTACCAAATCAATAATTTCAAAATCCAAAGCTAAGAAAGCCCCCTCTGGTTTCCCTCAAAAGAAACCAGTTGCAAAATCTACTAAACATAAAGAGGGGAGTGTGAAGGTGAGTGAGAAAGGTGAGGGACACGGTGAAAATCAAAGAAACCCTAAGGATAAGGCTGGTGAGATGAGTGTACCTAAGCCTGTCCACACCACAGTTGACCAACAAACTGTGGTTGTTAATAAGGAAATAAGTTCACTTCTAGTTTCATCCTCTTAAAAGGATGTTACTATTAAAACAAGCTCCCAACCAGGAGCACAGGTCAAGAGGGTTAGGGACACAAGTTCACCACAGGGTTATACTATAAAAAAAGATCTAAAATCCTTGGGGATGCACAGGGAACACACATAGTGCACACTAAAGCAATAGACTCAGTCACTGCACCATCTTAAATTCAGGTTGATGCGGCTCCGGTAAATGTAGAGTCACAGCCAAAATCTTTAGTGATAGAAGCACCTGAAACACCAAATTCACCCACATACTCATTGGATGTAGACATGATTAATACATCACTTCCAAATTCACCATCTTTAACTCTGTTGGAGAAGCCAAAAATCCAAGCAAGTGAGCATCATCTTTTAGATAATTTGTTGGCCACTTGCCAATGCTTTCTGAGTCTATTGAGACATCTTTGCCCAAAATTTCATCAATCTGCACAGAGTCTACAATAGTCTCCACTACAAACTCATTCATTTCTTCTATCACGGTGGATATCATTCATCCGTCGAGTAGTGATTGTATCCGACGGATGTGCCTAACAGCAGTCATCCATCGGCTAGCCAAACTACTACCCCGATGGATATTCCTCATCTATCGGGAGTCTCTGCACAACTTCAAATTTCTTCAATTATCACAAGTGTAGAGGACTTAGTAGTAGTACAATCACTCTTAGGACTGAGAGAAGGGAGTGAACTGAGTGAGAGGTTGGGTTGCTCCCAGGAAAAAGGAGAGAAAATGAATGAACCTATGCAATCCATTTCTTCAAGACTAGCAAAATTGAGTGAGGGGAGTCCCACCTTAGATGGTGAAGGTGAGGGTGTGAGGGTGGGAAGCCAAGGGGAGTCCTTGATGCAAAAATAGAGAGGACATGAGAGAAATGCAGGTACTGGAGAGATAAGGATGGACACCATTGCTAGTGAGTCAATGAATGTCAGTGATGCAGAAAGGGGGAATCTATCTCAGCAAGAACATCAAACTGTCATAGAATCTATCCCCCTGAATGCTGAAACATTTACTCATCTTATTCCAGCATATCAAATTCTAGCTAGACAAGGCAATGAGGAGGCTGAAAGGATGCCCAACTTAGTACACAACACTCAATCTATGCAAAGAGCGAAGGATGCCATCATAGCCATGCCACCTAGAGCTAATGATGAGGTTGACTATGGTACTGGTGAATCTACAGATTTCTTTGGAGATGATGGTGATGATAGCGAAGAGTTCATGGACATAGGGGGAGAAGCAGGCACCAGCTCTAGATTTGGCCTGCCTTCATGGGAATTCTCCAAGGACTGTGATATTCAACACTTTAAAACCACTCCCATCCATCAAATTCAAGACACACATAATGCTCTTCAAGCCACAACAAATGTTAACACCAGGAAGCTCTTACAGGCATATCTCGATTCTCTACAATTGCATCAAATCCAAGGCTTTCAACACAATCAGGATGTCACAACAAATGTTAGCACCAGGAAGCTCTTACAGGTATATCTCTATCAAGACTGAGATTGATCAAGTGAAGAAGGATATTTCTGAAAGATTGGATGTTAAGCTTCCAGAAGCAACAATGCTTGATATTAAGAGACAACTAAGGAAGAACTCTGATCTTGCCACTAAAGTGGATTCATTGGATAAAAGGATGTCTGCTATGGAAACTTCTCTAACAGCTATTCATCTATATCAAGCACAACAAACTCAACTACTGTAAAAGTTGGTGGCTGCACAATCTTCTTCCTCCACTCTACTTGATGATAACAAAAATGGGGGGAAATCATTATCTCAAGACAATCAAGCAGAGCCGACTAGTGAGAGGGAGCATGTGGTAAATGTACAAATCAGCCAAGTAATTGTTCCGAAAATTACTCTGCCAAATTCACCAGTATTGGACAACATTGATCTGATCCAAATAGCAGCTGCTAATCTTGAGTCAAAGTCAATTCCTAAGATGCCTGATGTTGCAGCTGTGGAGAAGGAAGTAGATGATAAATGGAGAAAGATAGATGTAGAAATTCAACAGAAGTTTGGGCCAATTCAAAAACCAGAAAAAATCTTGACTCATCACTCTCAAGTCAAGAATATTTATGTGAATGAAATGAGTATGAATTATCTGGAAAAAGGCCAAACATCTTGCATCAAATCTCCAAAGGTAAATCTGATTATGAAGCCTAAAAGAAACTACTCAAAGTTTTCAGACAAAAATCCTATGGATGTTGTGTATGAAACACCTAGTCCAGATGAGAAGAAGCTGTTGGCTAGGTCAATTACATTTTTCAAAGATCCAACTGATTCAGCACTTAAAAGAAGAATTTCCAAGATTTACAGAAATGGTAAAGAAATCTGTGTGGTGGCTGGACACCCTCAGTTTGTAGAAGCTAAAAAAGAAGAGAAGGAAAGAATCAGGCAAGAAAAGAAGCAAGCTGCTTAGATGCTAAGAAGCTCAAACAAAAGAAGGAGCAAGCTGCTATCTTGGCCAAACTTTAAGCTGTGAAGACTACAAATGAGATTTATGCACAACCATCTGTGATTGTTGAACCTCCAGATCAGAAAATGCAACAGAGACCATAACAAAAAAGAAGATTCAGATACAAGCTCCACTCCAAAAGAAGATTGGACTTCAGTGATGAGGAAATGGAAGACTGCATTCCCAAAAGTCTAAAACTTCAACTCAGAAATCAAAACCCTCAATGGTATTTGAAGAATTCAAGGTGGTGGATCCAACAAGGAATATTCATGGTAAGCCCATAATTCTAACGGATGAGCCAGTAGACTGGGATAGTTTGCCAATTCCTGAACTAAACTTTCCAATCTTCAACAAGCTAAAGAAAACAAAGACTAGAGCAATCAAGAAAGTGAAGCCCGTGACTCTTAGATCCAAGACCCTAACCAAATCTCAACCCACAGTCAATAAGGAGGATCCCTTATACATCTGTGACATCAAGGAGTTCTCTAAAATAAACCTCTACTTGGAAGAATTGGAAGAAGTAAGAGGGATTGATTCTTGCAGACATCTTCCTGAAAGGCTAGTGTTCAAATACAAGGGAGGGAAAGAGATCACATGGCCACTTCACAGGATTCTTCAAGAAAGCCAATCTATACTGATAAAGGTCTATTCATCCTTCAAGAAGAACTTTGGATTTAATGTGACTGCAAGGAGAATAGTTCTAAAGAAAATAAAAGAGCTAAGAAGTAATAGAGCCAAAGATGCACTTCCAAAAACTCTGTTTATTCCCTTCACAGGAAAGAGAGTGCATTTGAGGCCTTACTGGCTGATGGAATTTATGGATGATAAGGGAATTAGAAGATTCTTCAGACTGGATGACCAACTGAGCAATTCTAGCAATGAGACTCTTTTGGAAATGCAAGAAATGTTGGATATATCTGAAGCTGATGAACTTGAATTCCACAGAAAACTCCAGAATCAGATAGAGGTTGCCCTAGTGGATGGTCCCAAGCATAATTTGTTGAGTATCAGCCAGCTTTGTGATAAGGGCGACTCAATTACTTTCAATTCAGAAGCCTGTGTTGTGACAAACATAAAGAGCAACAATATGGTTCTCACTGGAGTGAGAAAAGGAAATGTGTACCTAGCTAACTTCAACTCATCAAATGCAAAATCTTTCACTTCTCTTCTCAGTAAAACAAGTCAAGATGAAAGTTGGCTATGGCACAAGAAGCTGTCCCGTCTAAACTTCAAGATTATGAATGAGCTTGTCAAGAAAGAATTGGTTAGAGGTATTCCTCAAGTGGAGTTTACTAAGGATGGATTGTGTGATGCCTTCCAGAAAGGAAAGCAGATTAAAGCAACATTCAGAAAGAAGCTTGATTCAACTATTGAAGAACCTTTGTAACTATTGCACATGGATTTATTTGGACTAGTCAATGTGTTGTCCATCTCAAGAAAAAATATTGCCTAGTAATTGAAGATGATTTCTCAAAGTTCTCTTGGACATATTTTCTAAAGTCCAAAGATGAAGCTAGTGAAATCATCATCAATCACATAAGACAAGTCAATAATCATCCTGACTTTTAAAGTAAGAAGAATCAAGAGTGACAATGGAACTGAGTTCAAGAATTCTGTGATGAGATCATTTTGTGAAGATAATGGGATTATGCATGAGTTTTCTACAGCAAGAACTCCACAACAAAATGGAGTAGTGGAAAGAAAGAACATATCTCTTATTGAAGCTGCAAGGACTATGCTTGAAGAATCAAAGTTACCAACATAGTTTGGGCTGAAGCTGTGAATACTACCTGCTACACTCAGAATATTTCTTTGTTTAATCAAGCAAAGTGTATAACACCTTACCAATTGTTCAAGAATAGGAAGCCAACTCTAAATTTCCTCCATATCTTTGGCTGCAAATGTTATATCTTAAGGAATCAAACTGATCAACATGGAAAGTTTGATGCTAAAGCAGATGAAGGAATCTTTGTTGGATATGTTATTGAAAAAGTATATAGAGTTTACAATCTAAGAACCAACATTGTTATGGAATCAGTACATGTTGTGTTTGATGATAAAAAGATTGAAGGACTGCAAGATGGAGATTTCCATGAAAGCCTCAAGTTTGATAATGTTGAGATGGTTAGTGATGACAGTGATGATGAAAGTGATCAAGAAATAGTGGGTAAGGATAATGCAGAAAAATCTACAACTAATGAAGCACATAATTCAACATCTGTCGAGTTATAAAATTCTTCATCCGCCAGTAGACAATCTGCCCCATACATCGGGAGACAATCAGCTTCAACCGTCGAGATACAAAGTGCATCATCCGTCGGAACAATGAGAGAAGTTGAAAGTCAGAATAGATCATCTATAGAAAATACCCATTTCTCAAATCAAAGATTCACAAACTTAGGGGGAGTTTCTCATAATCAAAACTCAGTCACACATTAAGACAATAATGAGGCCTCTTCATCTAGATCTAATCTACCTCAACAAAGAAAATGGACTAGAGATCACCCTTTTGAGCTCATCATTGATGATGCATCTTCTAAAGTTCAAACAAGGAAAACAACTCAAGAAGAATATCTATATAACAGCTTTCTTTCTAAGGAAGAACCAAAGAAGGTAGAAGAAGCTTTGTTGGATCCTGATTGGGTTGTACTATACAGGAGGAGCTAAACAAATTTGAAAGGAAAAAGGTATGGAAGCTGGTACCCAAACCTAAAGGAAAGAATCCAATTGATGCCAAGTGGGTATTCAGAAACAAGATGGATGAAAATGGCATAGTGGTCATTAACAAAGCTAGATTGGTTGCTAAGGGCTACTGTCAACAAGAAGGAATAGATTTTGATGAAACTTTTGCTCTTGTTGCAAGACTTGAAGCCATCAAAATTTTCGTAGCCTATGCAGCCCATTCCAATTTCAAAGTCTATCAAATGGATGTCAAAAGTGCCTTTTTGAATGGAGATTTGGAGGACGAAGTCTATGTCAGTCAGCCTCCTGGTTTTCAAGATCCAAATTTTCCAGAATATGTCTACTATCTTTTGAAAGCACTTTATGGATTGAAGCAAGCACCTAGAGCCTGGTATGACACCTTATCAAAGTTTCTTTTGGAAAATCACTTCACAAGAGGTACTGTTGATAAAACTTTATTCTTTAGAAATGTTAATGACTCTAGTATACTTGTTTAAATTTATGTAGATGATATTATATTTGGCTCTATCTATGAAAAAGTTTGCAAAAAGTTTGCCAAATTGATGCAAAGTAAGTATGAAATGAGCATGATGGGAGAGCTAACTTACTTTCTTGGTTTACAAGTTAAGCAAGTTAGTGATGGAATATTCATTAGTCAAAAATATATTTATGATCTCTTAAAGAAGTTTGATCTAATGGATTGCACATCTGCAAAAACTCCCATGACCACTGCAACTAAACTTGAATTAAATACTACTGAAAAGTCTGTGGATATTTCAAGCTATAGGGGCATGGTTGGCTCACTTCTATACTTAATAGCTAGTAGGCCAGATATAATGTTTGCTACTTGTCTTTGTGCTAGATTTCAGGCTAATCCTAGAGAATCTCACTTAGTAGCTATTAAGAGAATTTTCAGATATCTCAAGGAAACACCAAAACTTGGCATTTGGTACCCTAGAGATTCTGGTTTTGATCTAATTGGTTATTCAGATGTAGATTATGCAGGTTGTAAAATTGATAGAAAAAGTACATCAGGAACCTGTCAATTTCCAGGGAACAAGCTTGTGTCCTGGTTCAGTAAAAAATAAAATTCAGTTTCTACTTCTACAACCGAAGCTGAATATATTGCTGCTGGTAGTTGTTGTGCACAGATTTTGTGGATGAAAAAACAATTGTTGGACTATGGTCTACAAGTGGACAAAATTCCTATTTTCTGTGATAGGACAAGTGCAATTGCCATCACTGAAAATCCAGTACAACATTCTAGAACAAAGCATATAGACATCAAGTACTACTTCATTAGGGAGCATGTGATGAATGGTACTGTGGAACTTCATTTTATTCCAAGTGAAAAGCAGCTTGCAGATATCTTTACCAAGCCACTTGATGAATCCACCTTTTCTAGGTTGGTAAGTGAGTTAGGTATGCTTAATTATTCTTAAACCATTTCAGATATTTTTGCAAGTTATAATGCAAATAGAAACTTAATTGATTTTCTGTTTTAGATGAAATTTTGGCTAAGTCAAAATTTACATCCCGACGGATGCTCATTATCCATCGAGTTTGATCATCTGTCGAATTTTCTCAATCTTAGCCGCTGGAACTCTAAACATTATCCATCGGATATACTTACAGTCTGTAGGTATATCACGACAGATAATTGACCGAATTTTGACAGTTTATTTATTTTGGCTATTTTGGGCTATTTTGTTTTGTTACTTTATTTTACTTTATTACTTTTGACAGTTGATTTTTGAGATGGTATAAAAGCAAAATTCATTTTCATTCTTTTCTTTTACAATTCTCAAATCAATTGCTCTAACTCTCTTCTTCTCCAAAGCAAATACTCTTTTTCTCTCTGCAAATTCCCTTACTTTAACAATGGAACCAGTAGTCAAAATCATGTGTGGATTCATCTATGAAAAGAACAACTTCGTAGCTCTTGTGAACAAGGAAATTCCACAATCTGAAGATTTTCACAAAATGATAGATTTTGTGAAAGGTTGCAAACTCAGTTATGCTATGCTAGAATCACCCATAATCTACTGTGAAGTTGTGGAGGAGATATATACAACTGCTGTGTACCAGTCTATAGACAAAACCATATCTTTCACTCTCAAAAGTAAGCAATTCTACATTAACAGTGACATAATTTAAGCATGTTTTAAGATTCCTGAAAACACTACTACTGTTCTACACACATATGCTAATTTCTTTACATGCTTAATTCTGTTGGTTATGCACTCCCTATCTCTAAGTTAAGTGAGATTAGGAGGCTAGGTCTTAGAAAAGAATGGAGTTATCTGTGTGATGTAGTTACCAAGGTATTTTCTGGTAAGATAAGTAATTTTGATTCTGTCAATACTGCCATGCTTAACATGCTTTATATGTTAGTTACTGATAATTATCATAATTTCAGTGACATGGTTATTTTTGAATTAGGCTATAAGTTAGGGGAAGTTAATAAGAGAGGTAAAAGTGTCTATTATGATTGATTCTTTATGATGCTTGCTAACCATCTTATGAAGAAGATTCCTATTGAGAACCCAACCAACAAACTGAATTGTTGGGTTCAAGGAAGAAGAATCATTGCAGATCTCAACAAAGCAAGTCACCACAAAAGGTGCCCCTCTTCTACTTTCCAATCATGGAGGGCCCTCAGGTAAGTGAGGTAAGCACCACTGCCTCTACTATTCCAACCTCACAAATTTCTTTGACTTTAAGTATAGCTATGGCATCTGTGTCAATGACCCAACATATGCCTACCCAAGCTACGACCATAAAGACTTCAAAATCCAAAGCAAAAAAAGCTCCCTCTAGTTTCTCTGAAAAGAAACCAGTTGCAAAATCTACCAAACCTAAATAGGGGAATGTGCAGGGTAGTGAGTTGGGTGAGGGACAGGGTAAAAATCAAAGAAACCCTAAGGATAAGGTATGTGAGGAAAGTGTACCCAAGCCTAGCCACACCACAGTTTCCCAACAAAGTGTGGTAGTCAATAAGGAAATTAGCACAATTCAAGTTTCATCCTCCCAAAAGGATGTTGCTATTGAAAAAAGCTCCCAACCAGGAGCACAGGCCAAGAGGGTAAGGGACACAAGTTCACCTCAAACCTATGCCAGAAAGAAGAGATTTAAAACTCCTGGGAATGCACAGGGAACACACTCAGTGCAAACTGGATCTAAAGACTCAATCACTGCACCATCTCAAATTCAGCTTGATGTGGCTCCAATAAATGTGGAGTCAAAACCAACATCTTTAGTAATAGAAGCACCTCAAACACCAAAGTCTGCCACAAATTCTCTGGATGTGGATATGATTAACACATCAATTCATGATTCCCCTTCTTTAACTTTGTTGGGGAAGCCAAAATCTAGTGCAAGTGAGCATCATCTTTTAGATGATTTTTTTGGCTCACTTGTCAATTGTTTCAGGATCTATTGAGACATCTGTGGCCAAATTTTCATCAATCTGCACAGAGTCTACAATAGTCTCCACTCCAAACTCATTCATTTCTTCTATTTCAATGGATATTGTTCATCCGTCGATTAGTGATTGTATCCCGACGAATGTGCCTAACAGCAGTCATCCGTCGACTAGCCTAACTACTATCCCGATGGATATTCCACATCCGTCGGTACTCTCTACACACACTGAAAATTCAACAGTTGTTACAAGTGTAGATGAGTTAGTAGTTGTACAGTCACTCTTAGGACTGAGGGAAGGGAATGAAATGAGTGAGAGGCTGGGTTTCACCCAAGAAAAAGGAGAGGAAAGGAGTGACCATATGCATGTTATTTCTTCCATCCTGGAAAAAGAAAGTGAGAGGAGTTCCAACTTAGAAGGTGAAGGTGAGGGTGTGAGGGTGGTGAGCCAAGGGGAGCCCTTGATACAACAAAAGAGAGATCATGAGAGAAATGCAGGTACAGGAGTTATAAGGGTTGACACCATTGCTAGTGAGTCAATGGATGTCAGTGATGCAGAAAGGAAGAGACTATTTCAGTAAGAATATCAAGATGTCATAGATTCTATCTCCCTAGACGCTGAGACATTTACTCATCATGTTTCAACTTATCAAACTCTAGCTGGACAGGGCAATGAGGATGCTGAGAAAATGCTTAACTTGGTGCATATAACTAAATCAATGCAAAGAGCAAAGGATGACATCACAACCATGCCACCTGGAGCTAGTGATGATGTTGATTATGGTACTGGTGAGTCTGTAGACCTTTTTGGAGATGATGGTGATGATGGTGAAGAGTTCATGGACATAGGGGGAGAAGCAGGCCCTAGCTCTAGATCCAACGTTCCTACTTGGGTGTTTTCCAAAGAGTGTGATGAACAGAATTTGAAGACAACTCTTTTTCACATCATCCAACAGACACACAATGCTCTTCAAGCCACTACCAATGCTAGAACCAAGAAGCTTCTTGAAATAACCCCAATTTTTTTTTGAAATTTTTGAAACCCTGATGAATAGTAACTTTTACTATTGATGCTGATTAAGGAAAATTATCAGACCACGATATATAGGAGTACTGTTATGGAAATTCTAAGATCGTATTAGTATTCCATAAAGTAAATGAGTGTATGTAAAGGTCGTTAGAATTCGAATCTGGACACTTTGATTTTTCCCGAAAATCCAACAGATACCGAAAGAATTGAGTATAAGGTAACATGATTAAAAGGATTTAAATTCAAGGATATGATCCCGGATATGATCCCTCGAACGATAAACACGAACGAAAGTTAAGCGAACCGTATAACAGATAAGCGGTCATTAGCCAAGCAATTAGGGGATAATCAAAGAGGTTAGTGGATGATGATGTCATCACACCACAAGGAGAAGACATGTGTCAAATGGATGACCTAAGCTTGATGACCTAAACATGACAAGTGGGTAGGTTTTGTTGGTTGATTATTAGCCAAGCATTATTAACTATGGTAAAAAGGTTAAAATCAATTCCTAAGTCAAAAGAAGAAGCAACCAAGCAAACACATTCATTTCTCCCTCCCCCCATCTCATTGCCCACGGCTTTTTGAAGAAAAACAAGGAAGAAAAATTCCAAAACCCGAGCTCCACTTAATCATAATTCAAGAGGTTTGTTTCTTTAGCTTCCATAATTCATAACTTAGATGAGCCATAAATTTAAGCTCAAGATTTCATGTTTAACATAGCTAATCAATTCATCAAAGTTCTTGGTGAATAGTGTTTTCAAGAAACTAACTTTGTGTTTTCTTATGTTTTCTTCAAGATCCAAGCTTAGTAGAGATAGTTAGTGGTTATTTAAGGCTTCCTAAGTGATTCTCCACTCTCCAAGGAAGGTATAACTTCTCAAACCATTAGTCTTAAGTTTTGTTGGTTTTGATTTCATAATGTTTAGATGATGGGTTAGTGTAATGGGTGTGTACTCATGTTTAGAGCTTTGTTTAGTAAGTGGTTTTGTTGATTTTGGAGTTAGGAGTGATACTTGTTGGATTTGATGTTCTTGGTCACATTTTGACTTAGTTTAGATGAATAAGTTGAGATCTTGAGTTATAGTTAAATGATCTTGTATTGTGGTTGAATTATGGTGGAATGGTGTTGATTGGTGGTGGTTTGATATTGAATTGATTGGGTAAAAATTTGGGAATTGCTAAGTTATAGCCGTCGTAATGCCCAATTTTCCTTAGACTATTTTGTGCTTAACCTTTGCACCCAAACACTCACTGCCATGAACTGACCATTACCATGTTTAGACAGTTCATGTTACGAGCTTCGTTTTGATATATGGTTCGCTTGAATCCGATGTACGGTTTAGGAGAAATGACCGTTTTAAGTAACGGCATTTCGGGAACGAACCATTACCCCTTGCATTACTTTGAAACCTTGGTTAAGGCCCTTAAATGACTAATTGGAGTATGAAACGATTATGTAAAGTGTATTAGGCAGTTGGTAGAGTACTCGCGAAAGAATCGCCTTAAAATTCTTAATGGTTAATTTATTAAAAATGGTGGAGCCGAGGGTACTCGAAGGACTTATGTGATTCGTTAAGCGTAGAAGTGACCATCAGCGAATGTTAGGGTTCAATTAGTTAAAGTCTAGTTTCTTAAGCGACCGGGGTTTAATTCCGACTTATGTTGTTGTTCATAGGTTATCGGACCCATTCTAAGCTTAAGTCTATCCCGGAACACTCAGGCAAGTTTTCTACCCGTTATACCGTTGTTGTGATGTATATATGTACATGCATTATCTTGCGATAAGTGCATGATTGTTATTAGCAAATTTTGCGATATATTGGAGAATGCTGATATGGTATATATGCATGCCTGTTTCGTAATATTGATATCTAATTGTTGATTCAAATGCTTATAAGTTGCATAATACCTATGCTAGAGATAAGCAGTAGTTGCATATATCCTTAGTATAGGGGACCCATAGGTTAACATTTTCTAAAACCGGGAGACGATTAAAGAATAATGACTCCATTTTCTTAAGCAGTAGTTGAATATTCATTCGAGGACTTATGACTCCGTTTATTTTATTTAATGAATATTATTTTGAATATTCATTTGAGGACTTATGACTCCGCTTATTTATTAAATAATATTCTTTATTTTATTAAAGAATAATGTTTCGATAATCAAACTCATTTTCGATTATTCAAATAAAGATCGTACTTCCGTATAAGTATATCTTTGGTTATTTATTATTCATTTCAAGTATGAGTTTTAAAACTTCTACTTCAATTATTTTTTTAGAGATTATCCTTTATGGGAATATTATTTAAATAATAATATTCAGATATTCTCCAACATATCGGGACTGATTTATTTTATTAAATCAGCATTACTCCAAACAATCTTAAAAATGTTTTCAAGTCTTCAAAATGATTTTAAAAGTTAGAGCGGATCCCAAAACTCGTTTTCAAATTTAAGATCTTCCTTTCGAAGGGGATTTAAATACTCGCTTAAAAATCTGAGGGATCCGACTCTGTGGTGTATTTTATATTCGCAACGAGGTTGCTGTTTTGATAAATGAATTGATTACTTACCCAACGTTCGGGAAGTAAGTCAATCTAATTGAGTCGGCATAAGCGACAGGCCGGGGTACGGTCTATCAAAGTGTAAGTGGCTGGGTGGCAGTCCATCTACGCGTAAGAGGCCGGGTGGCGGTCCAGCACAAGGTCCTAATGCGGCCAGGGTGATGACCGGTGGGGGATTCATCCATCTACTAGTAGAAAAGGTTACTTATTGGTATATTTGCCTGATCAGCAAGATATCAGGTTTATGCCAAGGTTTTCTCCTTTCAAAATTCATTGGATATTGTAACTCTGTTTATAATTTTCATAACAGAGGTTTTTAATGAGTGTATAAAATGTATATATATAGTTGTATATATATATCGGGACTTAATGAAGTATCTCGTAACTTCATTTCTTTCAAATGATATTTCAAAGATTGAATCTATTCAAGTCTTATCTTGTAGTCTTATCGGTGTGATGAACTTTTGAAACTGATTATAACTTGAACGGTGGTAGTTCAAATAGTATTTGGAAAAGATATAAGTACATTGGAGTATCTTGTAACTTCATCCTTTTCAACTTATATCTAGTTAATGATTATCTTATGCATGACAAAGAATTTCAGAAAAACGTTGAGACGAGGTTAGATATATGAGATCACCTTGCAGCGATATTTTTATACAGTTATAAACTGGAACTCTATGTATATTATGCATGAAAGAGGACTCTAAGATTTTGAAAAGTATATATACCTATATACTGAATATTTTATGACTTGGTCGCGTTAAGATATCAAACTTGGTTCATTTCTTCTTGACCAAGACTTTCATGAGTACTATGAGAATGCTCATATATTGTTAATTATTATACATATTATTTCAGTGGGCTTGTTGCTCACCCTTGCTTTCTTCTTTCATCACACAACAACAGATAGACAAGATGAACATGATCAAGCTCCCAATTCGTGAGCGGTTAGGAAACATTCCGCAGTTTCCTGTAGGCGTTGATGCCGTTGTAGCTGAGGTAGGAACTACCAATAGGCTAGGCTTTCAACTTTTGTTGTGCCAGACTTATGTATACTTATGAATTTTATTAATGGCAAAGAAATGTAAATCTATTCATAAACCCTTTTGAGGTGTAATGGCTTATAATTGTGGAATAAAATGACTTGTGTTATTTTTGGTATTCATCTCTGAGACTATAACTTGTGGTGTGTGTGTGTATTGTGGGGTCACAGTACGCAGTAGTTGGTTAACGTTATTAACAATGAAAAATCATCATATTGTTTATTAAGATTAAGTGTTATTAAAGGAAATGGAACTCGTGACAACCCGGATCCCCGACCCCGGATTTGGGGGTGTTACAGAAATGGTATCAGAGCTAAGCGTTATAAACCTCAGAGATGATGTGACGTTAAAATAATAAGTTCACTAAGATAATAAGAACTCTTGCCAAGTTCATAGTCGGACTACCTAACGTAGTACTGACAGTTAAAACCCTTATGGGAACCCTTATAAATATCATGATAGAAGCATAGTTCGTTATCGTATATGGTAGCGGGACTCCGAACCCTGAGGTTGAGGAACAACAGCGCGATGATGTTTATATTGAGGATGTAGCGGTTGAGGATGTTGTCCTAGAAGGGATTGTTGCTGAGGAGGATCCCGTGGAGGATCGTGACAAGAATGAATAAAGGACCACTGAGGAATTGATGACCATGGTTAGGGAAACTACCAGAGGTAGGATTGGTCGGTCACTACTGGAGGTTCGTTCAAGTTTGTAAAGATAGTAGCCCCTTTAACGCGGATTACTCGTAAGACTGAGAAGTTCAAATGGACTGAGAAATGCGAGAACAGCTCTTAAGAACTGAAGCAAAGGTTGGTGACGGCCCCTATGTTGGCGTTGCCGGATAGAAAAGGAGATATTTTTTGATTTGTAGTGACGCTTCGCATAAGGAATTAGGGTGCTTCTTATACAGCACAACAAGGTAATCGCGTACGCGTCAAGACAATTAAGGGAATAAAATTCGATATCCCCACCCATGAGCTTGGGCTCGTGGCAATAGTTTTGCCCTAAAGATTGGAGGCACTACTTGTATGGAGAGAAGTGCGAGATTTACACAAGCCATAAGTGCTCTAGTGCATTTTCACACAAATAGAGCTCAACATGCACCAGAGGAGGTGGTTAGATCTAATCAAGGATTACGATTATGAGATTCTTTATCATCCAAGAAAAGCCAAAATGGTGGCTAATACCCTTGGTATAAAAGAGAGACTCAAGATGATAATGTATTCGGAAGAAGTGGTAAGAGATTACGAGAAAATGGAAATAGAAGTGAAGGTAACCGGAGCCGGTACCGAAAAGCTGTTTGAGATTTTAATACAGCCCGAATTATTGAAAAAGATCATATTGTGCCAAGAAAAAATGATGAATGAAGGGAGGGAGCCAATGATTGGAGAAGAGATTAATACCGAGAAAGATGATAAGGGAATAATGAGGTGTTCCTACAGAATTTGGGTTACAAATGTTCAAGAGCTTAAAGATGAGATCTTAGATGAAAGCTCTAGTTTGAGGAATAAGATTTATAGCAAACCCTGAACGTGATAGTCGGGAAGGTCGCCATCAAGATAGAAGGAACCCATAACATAATAAAGTGGAAAATGAGGATTTAAAACGTATAAGATAACCCTGATTATGGGAGAAGGGTGAAACATTTCATACTGAGAAAACAGAAGTCGAGCAAGGAAGGGAGCACCAAGACGGTACTCCTATGTGGCAACTCATGGACCTTCCTAAACAAATCTTATACTTTTACCCCCAACCACCACCCTGAGGAATCAATGCGGTGGGAAATTCTTTCATGACCTTTAAGTCGCTAAGCTTTCAGAGTTCGAAGGAACAGGGTGACCTAGTCGAGGCAAGAGCCTGGATAAAGGAAATATAGGAATCATTTGAGATTCTAAATGATTGACGAAGCGCAAAAGACTGTTTTTGTCACTTACCTTTCTAAGAGAGAGGCCACCCGCTGGTGAAAGACCAAGAAAGGCACGGAGCCAGAGGTTATAATAAACTGATTAAAGTTCAGACAATTGTTTTTGGGAAAGTACTTCCCAAGGTTATGGAGGTAGTGTAAAAGCTTTAGAGCCAGAACAAAGGCAGACGAGTATGATGAATTATGAATCTAAGTTGTAAAAGTTATCAAGATTCGTTATGAGGACACAAATCCAAAATGACGGGATGTTTGAAATCAATGCTTATGTCGTGTTGGTTCATGTAATGGTTGTAATAGAAACGAAAATAAAAGACTGAAAGGGGAAGGAGTATAAAGGGATATAAAGGAAATAGAGTTGAGAAGCGATATGGGAGTTAGGTAGGGGAAACCCTAAGAAACCCTTGAAATAAATATAGAGAAGTGTGTCATCATCAGCACGATGGTGACTGATCATGAGATAAATTCAAGGTTTGAAGGCGTAAGCGATACGTATAGTTCATTCCCTTGAAGTTGAGAGTATTCGATGAAACTTTGAGATAGATCGATGGATTAATAAAGAAACACGGATGGACTGAGGAGACAGGATAACAAGAATTTAGGAAAATGGGATGAAGGAAGTGACCTTCAAAAATGTGAAGTGTATGTAGCACATGTGGCTTGATGCCCAAAAGGGAGACTCTAGGTATAAAAGGTATTCCAACATTGAGATGACTGTTGGGATAAATAACAGAGGTAAACGAATAGTTAGAACTGAGAAGTTCACATTGAACATGACCAATATCTTCCAGAACATCCCTGTTATCATTACCAAATCAGGAAAGAAAAGTGAATAACTGTTGTTATCTTTCGGAGGCCATATGGATTGACCTCAGTTAGGAAAATGATGTTACCCATGAAACTAAGTATAGACTATCGAGGTGGGAATTATTGAATGAAATACCTTTATCAGGAATAGATGACTTGATTTATCAATGGAAAAGTGTAAGTACCTTTTTAAAGGAGGAATTAAGGATAAAACCTCGATAAATTGAGATGAACCCTAGGGGAATGCATAAAGGGTTGGAATTTTACCCATAATAGGGACAATATGAGTTTTGACAATATGAATTGAAAGGGATTAAGGTAACAACAACCTTTAAGGATCAGTGGAGAAATTTTTCAGAAGTATATAGACAATGGTTCTAGTATTAGTAAATGGTATTTTGATATGCCCTGTTTCTAGGGAATACAGGAGGAACGATTCAAGGATAACCTTAGAGGTTTTACAAGAAGAAAGGTAATATTCAAAGTTCTGAAGAATAGAAATTTTGATAAAGGAAATATGAAGTAATTATAATAATGTCAGGTGGGGCACGTGTTGAACCATAAGAAAGTATAGATCGATCCAATGAGGATCAAGATTGGTGAAAACAAGAAAGACCCAAGATAAGAGACGTCCTAAGTATGATCGAGAGTTAGTCGCGGCAATGTTCACATCTAAAGACTAAGGCAACGACTTCTGGAAAAATGGTGATTTTGTTTTTCTCACCAGGACTTAAGAAAAGCATTTTCACATAAGCAGTGATTGAAATGAGGTAGAAAATTTAATTGGAGGTGGTTAAAATGACATTGATTGTAAGGAAATTTTACTATCAGGAAAGGCCAAAGAGGTGGCCGACACTTTAAGTGTAAGAGGACAATTATAGGCGCTCGTGCTAGAGGAATACAGTGATGATGGTTAAAGCCGTGAAGGTTGTATTATGGTGTGAAGAAAAAAACATTCTTTCTGATGATTGTGCGATACTCAACCGTAATAGTAGTTTGGTAAATATTTAATTCATATAATTGTCGTGAGCAGGCTATCTTAGAAGGTCCTATATTGAGAATAAGCCAGGACCATGTTTCAAAAAGGACTAACCAAACCTTTGAGCTAAGTCTTCTATTGAAGGCATATGATTAAGAATGGTATTAACCTGCTATCATTGCTTTGATTGAAACTCTTCTGCAATTTTATCTGCTTCATGTCATGTATGTACGTCAGGATCTGGAATGTTCTTCAAGAATCATGAATGGTGATTATGTTACCTCCTTAGAAGAGTTCTATATGACATGTATGGACTCTGTATGGTTAGATATTAAGATTTCATGGAAAATGAATGACTACAGTAGGTCCGTGGTGGACTATAGTAATGCTACAATGATGTCTAGAATGAAATCCCTTATTCGAGTTTCGATGTCGAGGGAGTTTCAAAGGTGAGTGTTTATCAGCTCGAGCAAGAGCATAGGTCCGTAGAATGATGGACGGAATAGCAAAAAAAAAATCTTTAAGCACGTGAAATGTGATGCTATAATACTTGATGTTGATATATATATACATATATGTTTTGTTCTCCTATGACAAACCTCTATACTTCAGAGGTAGATTCCAAGCCAGATATTTTATGGCAGTATATTTTTTCATATATACAATTCTCTTCAATTTGTTCTTTTCTCTTCTTTTCAATTCATGTAAGCTGAGAAGAACAACCCTTCCAGAAGGGAAGGTATTTCCGAATGACTATCTATCTATGTGATAGAAGCCTAGTAGGATACCACATATTGTTTAATTGCTTGTCAAGTACTAAAGGCTGGCCACCTTCTGTACTAACTATGCAATAGAACAAGTGTTCATGATCATAGTGATCTCCCAATAAATTCTTTAACTTCTATACGAAGGACCAAGCTTTCGAAGATGGAGGCAGCTAGAGATGAAGTGGTACCAAGTACGGTGGTATTCCGATTCTAATGCGTTCGTGATACTAAGGTTGACTCGATTATTAAAAGGTTATAAAACTCTAGCGAGTAAAGGTATATCTAGAATAGTATTTTGTACGGAAGATAGTAACGATTATGAACGGGAAAAGAGTGGGTATTGAGAAGCAAAAGCTATAATTCTAGAATCTATGATGAGAGTCTGTGCAATAGACTTGAAAGAATTTGGAATGATCATTCATCGCGGATTGAGTTTTCTTACGACAATAGATCATATGTCATTATCGAGATGTCGCCTTATGAGATCCTTGAGGGAAGACAATGTCGATCTCCCTTATGTTAGGATGAAGTTGCAGAGCGCAAGATGCTTGGACCAGCAGTGGTCCAAAGGACCAAGGATATAATAGATCTAATCATAGGACGGCTGGTAGTAGCCCAAGATGGACATAAGAAGTATGTTGATTTGACAGGAAAGGACAAAGAATAGGAAGTAGGGGACCTAGCGCTGTTATAGGTATTCCCTTGGAAATGATGGATGAGGTTCGGAAAGAAAGGAATGCTAAGCCCACGAATTGTTGGACCCTTGGATATATTAAGACGTATCGAGAAGTTAGCATATGGGCTAGCCCTACCCCCGAACATGTAGCAAGTTCATAACGTGTTCCACGTATCAATGTTAAGGAAGTGTAATTCGGATGCCAGACAAATAGGGGTGTATGAGCGTATAGACATGCAACCAGATGTAACTTATATGGAGCAACCAGGAAGGGTTATAGATTGAAAAGGAACAAGTGCTTAGGAGAAGGGTTATCAAACTAGTCAGAGTTTGGTGGTAGAACCATAATGTAGGAAAATTACTTGAGAGTTAGAAAGTGCAATGCTAAGAGAGTATCCCTATTCATTTCCTATCTGATTCCGGGACAGAATCCTTTTAAGGAGGGGAGACTGTAATAACCCCAATTTTTTTTGAAATTTTTGAAACCCTGATGAATAGTACCTTTTGTTGATGATGTTGATTAAGGAAAATTATCAGAACGCGATATATAGGAGTACTATTATGGAAATTCTAAGATCGTATTAGTATTCCATAAAGTAAATTAGTGTATGTAAAGGTTGTTAGAATTTGAATCCGGATACTTTGATTTTTCCCGAAAATCCACCAGATACCGAAAGAATTGAGTATAAGGTAACATGATTAAAAGGATTTAAATTCAAGGATTATAAGATAGGATCATAAAAGGAATATAAAATATTGAGAAAGTTTTAGGGGAACCCAAGTAATAAGATCCCGGATATGATCCCTCGAACGATAAACGCGAACGAAAGTTAAGCGAACCGTATAACAGATAAGCGGTCATTAGCCAAGCAATTAGGGGATAATCAAAGAGGTTAGTGGATGATGATGTCATCACACCACAAGGAGAAGACATGTGGCAAATGGATGACCTAAGCTTGATGACCTAAGCATGACAAGTGGGTAGGTTTTGTTGGTTGATTATTAGCCAAGCATTATTAACCATGGTAAAAAGGTTAAAATCAATTCCTAAGTCAAAAGAAGAAGCAACCAAGAAAACACATTCATTTCTCCCTCCCCCCATCTCCTTGCCCACGGCTTTTTGAAGAAAAATAAGGAAGAAAAATTCCAAAACCCAAGCTCCACTTAATCATAATTCAAGAGGTTTGTTTCTTTAGCTTCCATAATTCATAACTTAGATGAGCCATAAGTTTAAAGCTAAAGATTTCATGTTTAACATAGCTAATCAATTCATCAAAGTTCTTGGTGAATAGTGTTTTCAAGAAACTAACTTTGTGTTTTCTTATGTTTTCTTCAAGATCCAAGCTTAGTAGAGATAGTTAGTGGTTATTTAAGGCTTCCTAAGTGATTCTCCACTCTCCAAGGAGGGTATAACTTCTCAAACCCTTAGTCTTAAGTTTTGTTGGTTTGGATTTCATAATGTTTAGATGATGGGTTAGTGTAATGGGTGTGTACTCATGTTTAGAGCTTTGTTTAGTAAGTGGTTTTGTTGATTTTGGAGTTAGGAGTGATACTTGTTGGATTTGATGTTCTTGATCACATTTTGACTTAGTTTAGATGAATAAGTTGAGATCTTGAGTTATAGTTAAATGATCTTGTATTGTGGTTGAATGATGGTGGAATGGTGTTGATTGGTGGTGGTTTGATATTGAATTGATTGGGTAAAAATTTGGGAATTGCTAAGTTATAGCCGTCGTAATGCCCAATTTTCCTTAAACTGTTTTGTGCTTAACTTTTGCACCCGAACACTCACTGCCATGAACTGACCATTACCATGGTTATATATTTCATGTTACGAGTTTCGTTTTGATATGTGGTTCGCTTGAATCCGATGTACGGTTTAGGAGAAACGACCGTTTTAAGTAACGGCGTTTCGCAAATGAACCATTACCCCTTGCCTTACTTTGAAACCTTGGTTAAGGCCTTTAAATGACTAATTGGAGTATGAAACAATTATGTAAAGTGGATTAGGCAGTTGGTAGAGTACTCGCGAAAGAATTGCCTTAAAATTCTTAATGGTTAATTTATTAAAAATGGTGGAGCCGAGGGTACTCGAACGACTTATGTGATTCATTAAGCGTAGAAGTGACCATAAGCGAACGTTAGGGTTCAATTGGTTAAAGTCTAGTTTCTTAAGCGATCGGGGTTTAATTCCGACTTATGTTGTTGTTCATAGGTTATCGGACCCACTCTAAGCTTAACTCTATCCGGGAACACTCAGGCAAGTTTTCTACCCGTTATACCGTTGTTGTGATATATATATGTACATGCATTATCTTGCGATAAGTGCATGATTGTTATTAGCAAATTTTGCGATATATTGGAGCATGCTGATATGGTATATATGCATGCCTGTTTCGTAATCTTGATATCTAATTGTTGATTCAAATGCTTATAAGTTGCATAATACCTATGCTAGAGATAAGCAGTAGTTGCTTATACTCTTTGTATAGGGGACCCAAAGGTGAACATTTTCTAAAACTGGGAGCCGATGTTCCTGAGTATATTATATATATATTTATATAGATATAGATATAGTTTTCAAAACTATTAATCGAATAAGGTTTATTCGATAACTTTATTTTAATTAATAAATTTTATTTTGAATATTCATTCGAGGGCTTGTGACTCCGTTTATTTTATTTAATGAATATTATTTTGAATATTCATTCGAAGACTTACGACTCCGTTTATTTTATTTAATGAATATTATTTTGAATATTCATTCGAGTACTTATGACTCCGTTTATTTTATTTAATGAATATTATTTTGAATATTCATTCGAGGACTTATGACTCCGCTTATTTATTAAATAATATTCTTTATTTTATTAAAGAATAATGTTTCGATAATCAAACTCATTTTCGATTATTCAAATAAAGATCGTACATTCGTATAAGTATATCTTTGGTTATTTATTATTCATTTCAAGTATGAGTTTTAAAACTTCTACTTCAATTATTTTTATAGAGATTATCCTTTATGGGAATATTATTTAAATAATAATATTCAGATATTCTCCAACATATCGGGTCTGATTTATTTTATTAAATCAGCATTACTCCAAACATTCTTAAAAATGTTTTCAAGTCTTCAAAATGATTTTAAAAGTTAGAGCGGATCCCAAAACTCGTTTTCAAATTTAAGATCTTCCTTTCGAAGGGGATTTAAATACACGCTTAAAAATCTGAGGGATCCGGCTCTGTGGTGTATTTGATATTCGCAACGAGGTTGCTGTTTTGATAAATGAATTGATTACTTACCCAACGTTCGGGAAGTAAGTCCATCTAATTGAGTCGGCATAAACGACAGGCCGGGATACGGTCTATCAAAGTGTAAGTGGTTAGGTGGCAGTCCATCTACGCGTAAGAGGCCGGGTGGCGGTCCAGCACAAGGTCCTAATGCGGCCAGGGTGATGACCGGTGGGGGATTCATCCATCTACTAGTAGAAAAGGTTACTTATTGGTATCTTTGCCTGATCAGCAAGATATCAGATTTATGCCAAGGTTTTCTCCTTTCCAAATTCATTGGATATTGCAACTCTGTTTATAATTTTCATAACAGAGGTTTTCAAGGAGTGTAAGAAATGTATATATATATATAGGTGTATATATATATCGGGACTTAATGAAGTATCTCGTAACTTCATTTCTTTCAAATGATATTTCAAAGATTGAATCTAATCAAGTCTTATCTTGTAGTCTCATCGGTGTGATGAACTTTTGAAACTGATTATAACATGAACGGTGGTAGTTCAAGTAGTATTTGGAAAAGATATAAGTACATTGGAGTATCTTGTAACTTCATCCTTTTTAACTTATATCTAGTTAAAGATTATCTTATGCATGACAAAGATTTTCAGAAAAATGTTGAGACAAGGTTAGATATATGAGATCACCTTGCAACGATATTTTTATACAGTTATAAAGTGGAACTCTATGTATATTATGCATGGAAGAGGATTCTAAGATTTTGAAAAGTATATATACCTATATACTGAATATTTTGCGACTTGGTCGCGTTAAGATATCAAACTTGGTTCATTTCTTCTTGACCAAAACTTTCATGAGTACTATGAGAATGCTCATATATTGTTAATTATTATACATCTTATTTCGGTGAGCTTGTTACTCACCCTTGCTTTCTTATTTCATCACACAACAACAGATAGACAAGATGAACATGATCAAGCTCCCAATTCGTGAGCGGTTAGGAAACGTTCCGTAGTTTCCTGTAGGCATTGATGCCGTTGTAGCTGAGGTAGGAACTACCAATAGGCTAGGCTTTCAACTTTTGTTGTGCCAGACTTATGTATACTTATGAATTGTAATAATGGCAAAGAAATGTAAATCTATTCAGAAACCCTTTTAAGGTGTAATGGCTTATAACTGTGGAATAAAACGACTTGTGTTATTTTTGGTATTCATCTCTGTGACTATAACTTGTGGTGTGTGTGTGTGTATATTATGGGGTCACAGTACGCAGTAGTTGGTTAACGTTATTAACAATGAAAAATCATCATAGTGTTTATTAAGATTAAGTGTTATTAAAGGAAATGGAACTCGTGACAACCCGGATCCCCGACCCCGGATTTGGGGGTGTTACACTTCTACATGCACATCTCAACTCTCTACAACTACATCAAATCCAAGTTCTTCAACACAACCAATATATCACTTCAATCAAGACAGAGATTGACCTAGTCAAGAAGAGTGTCTCTGAAAGATTGGATGCTACATTTCCAAATACAACAATGCTTGACATCAATAGACAGTTGAGGAGAAATTCCAATCTTGCATCCAAAGTGGACTCTTTGGACACTAGATTGAAAGCTGTAAAAGCCTCTCTAACAGCCATTCATCTTCATCAAGCATAGCAAACTCAGTTGCTGCAAAAGCTGGTGGTTGCAAAAACTTCAACCTCCACTCTACTTGATGATAACAAAAAGGGGGAGAAAGAATCAACAATCAAAGTCAATCAAGCAGAGCCAACCAATAAAGGGGAGCATGTGATTAAAATTCAAATTAGTCAAGTAATTGTTCCAGAAATTACTCTGCCAAAGCCACCAGTATTGGACAACATTGATCTGATCCAAATAGCAGCTGCTAAACTTGATTCAAAGATAAATCCCAAGATGCTTAATGTTGCAGCCGTTGAGAAGGAACTAGATGAAAAATGGAAGAAGATTGATGCAGATATTCAGAATAAATTTGGTCAGCTACAAAAACCAGATAAGACTTTTAATAACCATTCTCAAGTCAAACATATCTCAGTGCATGAAATGAGTCTAGGCAACTTGGAAAAAGGCCAAACTTCATGCATCAAATCTCCAAAAGCTAATCTGATTTTGAAGCCTAAAAGGAACTATTCAAAGCTCTCAGAAAAAAAATCATGTGAATCTTATGTTTGAGACACCTAGGCCAGATGAAAAAAAGCTGTTGCCAAGGTCAATTGCATTTTACAAAGATCCATCTGATTCAGTTCAAAAGAAGAGAATTTCCAAAATTTACAGAAATGGAAAAGAGATCTATGTGGTGGCTGGACACTCTTTGTTTGTAGAAGCCAAGAAGGAAGAAAAAGAAAGGATCAAGCAAGAGAAGAAGTAGGTTACTTTAGATGCTAAGAAGCGCAAACAAAAGAAGGAGCAAGCTGCTATCTTGGCCAATCTTCAAGTTGTCAAATCTACAACTGAGATTTCGGAAAAACCACCTCTGATTACTGAAGCTCAAGATCAACAAATGCAAAATGAACCTCCGCAAAAAAGAAAGTTCAGATACAAGCTTCACTCCAAAAGAAAATTGGACTTTAGTGATGAGGAAATGGAGGACTACATTCTCAAAAAGTCTACAACATCAACTCAAACATCCATGCCCTCAGTGGTGCATGAGGAATTCCAGGTGGATCCAACAAAAAACTTTCATGGTGAGCCTATTATTCCCAAGGATGAGCTAATAGACTGGGAAAGTTTACCAATTCCTGAAATTAACTTACCTATCTTCAACAATCCAAAGAAGAAAAAGATTAGAGCAACCAAGAAAGTGAAGCCTGTGACTCTTAGATCCAAGACCCTAACCAAATCTCAACCAACAGTCAACAAGGAGGATCTCTTATACATCTGTGACATCAAGAAGTTTTCTGAAATAAACCTCTACTTGGATGAATTGAAAGAAGTAAGAGGGATCGATGCTCACAGACATCTTCCTGAAAAGTTGGTGTTCAAGTACAAGGGAGGGAAATAAATCACATGGCCACTTCACATAATTCTTTAAGAAAGCCAGTCTGTTCTAATAAAAGTCTTCTCATCCTTCAAGAAAAACTTTAGGTTCAATGTAACTGCAAGGAAACTGGTTCTAAAGAAGATAGAAGATCTAAGGAGTAATAAAGCCAAAAATGTACCTCCAAGAACTCTAACAATTCCCTTCACAGGAAAGAGAGTGCATTCGAGGACTTATTGGCTGATGGAATTCATGGTTGATAAGGGAGTTTGAAGATTCTTCAGACTGGATAACCAATTGGGTATCTCTAGCAATGAGACTCTATTGGAAATGCAAGAAATGCTGGATCTATCTGATGCTGATGAACTTGAATTCCATACACCATCTTCAGAATCAAATAGAAGAAAGCAAGATGAAGCTTGTGAAGAAATACAGACAATCTAGGAAATAGAACTATCTGCTCAGACTAGAGGAACACCTTGAAAATGATTGTGAGAACCCTTTGTACACTTTGTTTTGTTCAATTTTCAATAAATTTTGTAGCACTTATCAGTTTTATCTACTACTTTTTTAATCTGTATTTTTAGGGTATTTTGTTATCATCAAGTCTCTCTTAATTTATGGCTACAATTCCAGTAGACATAAATTGGGGGAGATTGTTAGGAATATGTTGCGAACTTGATGATAAGTTAAACAAAACACCTTAGTAGATTTAACTTAGTGAAATCTGTAGCTCTCGACAGATGATCTAATATAGTCTCGACATATGAGCTTTATAGTCCCGACGGATGACAATTTGACATCCATCAAGAGTGTAGCTTATGTAACAAATAAGTACTATATCACATTTCTGCGAACAACATGTTTTAGTCTAGTAGATTGTATAGAGTTATCTAAGTCATGTTGACTATTAGATTGATATGCAGAATAGGTTGACCAATTGTAAATATGAGATGTCTTGTAATTCTGTATAAGTGAAATAGAGTCAATTGGCAAATAGACTCCCAACGAATGATCTACAAGACTCCCGATGGATGATCAACAAAGCTCCCTACGGATAATTATCAAGACTCCTGACGGATGACAAACATAGTCCCGACGGATGATCAATTTAAAATAGTTGTTGATAGTGACAACAAAGTCACATGCATTGGGTGTTTGCAAAAGGAATGTGGCAGCCAGTTAAGCAGGATTTTGAGAACAAAGAAGCATTACCATTTCCATGCAAATGTGAAGATATTCAAAGATGCTGGAATAGAGTAGTGAAGCGGCATGGAGTTAGACTAGATATGTTTTGTTTTATTATCTTGTCTTACTGTCATGTAAACTTGGTGATATATAAACCAAGTGTAGCAAGTAGAATAATTAACCAAGCAAATACATTTTCCAGAGAAACATATTAAGCTGTATTCTGTAAGAATTTCTCTATAGTTTATTTGTTCAACTTGTAAAGCAGCTGTGATTTATTCAAAACTTCACAGAGTTATCAAACTGATATATATATATGGTGGATACATTAAAATCCACCAAAAAGTTTTAAAACTTGTGTTTTATTACTTTGTGTTTTGATTTCAATTATCTTTCGATTCCGCACTACAGCAAATCAAACACTGTTATAAGTATTAAGTTAGAACTGTTTTATAATCTCGAAAAGAAGCCATAACTACATTCAACCCCCCTTCTGTAATTCTTGTTGTATTGTTAGGGAATAACATATATCAACAACTAGCATGCTTTTTAAAACGTAACATCAATCGTGTGATGTGTAAATACTAGAGTCCAATTTTAGCATGCTATTTTAATTTCTAAATCAATTGTTCCATTACCGGAACTAAAACCAAAACCATTTGTTCGGTTATGGGAACCACAAAACCATAATCAAAAAATATTGGACGTTCACAGGTGAAGATAACTGATCAGTCTATCAACACCGGGCGACTCTATCTACCATCCCATAATAAGTGTTTTGGAACTTAGAGACTAGTAGGTCTCTAACACGCTGGACTAATCGGTTTAAACAGTGCACACAACTGACTTTGCCTCTTACACTACCTATGCTGGGCCGTTACCAAATAAAGGGCCTCTTACGCAACTCCAATATTTGATTCCTTTTATCACATCACATTTCAAAACCTTTTTCAATATCAATCCCAGTTTAGAGATAGGCATTTTAGAAGTTACTTTTCCCCTAAAAATACGTATAACCGTCGTTTCAGGATAATAGGGTTGTCGACTATTTTACAAAATATTTCACCATGATACGAAATTAGTTTTTGTAAAATAATTGCAAATATTTAATTATATATTTGATTGGTAATCCCGATAGTTACACGATACGTTTCCGTATTTCCAAAACAATTTCTCAGAAATCGAGCAGTGTTTCCTCTCTTTATCGGACTACTAGTCGATATCATATCGACGCAACAATCCCAACAATGCAATTCACAACCCAAATCATGTGCGTACGACTTTTATATAAAATGACTAATTAACATTTTGAAAAATAATTTTATGAACTAAATAATATTTTTATAATTATAGGACTCAGATTACATCATCACGGTCCACCGTCCGCTCGCCGAAACTCATCGCCGATGGTGGCAAAATTTGGTGATGCCCGTTTATTATGGGTTGCCAACGCGAATTTCACCGATAAATTTTCCAAATGATTAAAATCAAAATCCAAAAATTACAGAATATTCATTTGAATTTTTATACCTAAAATATTTTAGCCAATATCCCGAACAACAACAACAACACAAAAAACATCACTGACTGCACACATGCACGCATACCTCGCACCACCACACACACACACTGTACAAACACACAACACAGTAACACAAACACACACATGACACAGTAACACACACATAAATAAATATATTTATATATATATAATCAAATAACAGAAATGGAGTTGAGAGAAACAAAGCTACGCGGCGGCTTACAGGAAGAACACGATGGCGGGAAGAAGCAAAAAACAGGGACGGGACGAGCAAAATTAAAAAAAAGAGGGATAGAGAAGGGAGAGAAAGAGAGAACAGGAGAGATGATTGAGAGACTGAGAGGAGAGATGGGAGCTGTGACAGATGGATGAGAGAGATAAGAGATTGTGGTGGAAGGGAAAGAACGGGGGAGGGTGTTTTATTAATAATATTATTTTTTCTTTAACAAACTGAGCAGCTGACACGTGTCCTATGAGGTTATAAGAATTTAACACGTATCACTTAACTTGACTTAGGAATTGACTTATTTCTAAGGACTCGCTCTTTAACACGTGTCCTCTCGAGGATTTCTCCAAAGTACTTTTACTATAGGAATTGACTTATTTCTAAGGACTCGCTCTTTACGATCTAGGATCTGGATTGGCGCTTTCCACATAGGAAAAATCTGGCTGAAGCTCGATTGGCTTATACTCAATGACTTGGTTTGAATCAGGGATATACTTCTTTAACATAGAGACGTGAAACACATTATGAATATGTTACAGCTGCTGCGACAATGCTAACTCATAGGCAACTTTACCTACTTTTCTCAATACTTCAAATGTTTCAATATTCCTAGGACTTAGCTTACCCTTCTGACCAAATCTAACCAATCCTTCCAAAGCAAAACTTTTAATAATACCAATGACCCAACCTCTATGTCCATATCCTTTCGATGTAAATCCGCATTCTTTTTCTGTCTATCATGAGCTGCTTCTAACCTTTTCCGAATCAATACCACCGCGTCCTTAGTTTGTTGAACTAACTCAGGACCTAACAACTTCTTTTCTCTAAATTCATCCCAATAAAGTGGGGATCTACACTTTCATCCATACAGAGCTTTGTAGGGTGGAATTCCAATACTGGCATGATAACTATTATTATAAGAAAATTCTATTAACGATAAGTGATCATCCCAGTTCCCTTTAAAATTCAAAGCACATACTCTCAATATATCTTCTATAGTTTGAATCGTCCTCTCACTTTGACCGTCTGTCTGGGGATGATAGGCGGTACTCATCTTTAACTTGGTTCCCAAACATTTCTGGAATTTCGTCCAAAATCTCGAGTTAAACCTTGGGTCTCAATCAGACACAATTGAGACATGAATTCCATACTTAGTCACAATTTCATCTAAATACATCTTAACTAATTTATCCAAAAAATATCTTTCGTTGATAAGAAGGAAATGTGTAGACTTGGTTAACCTATCAATAATTACCCATATAGCATCATGATTCGATTTAGTCCTTAGTAATCCTACTACCAAATCCATTGTAATTTCCTCCCATTTCCACTGTGGGATCTCTAAGGGTTGTAACAATCCACTCGGTCTTTGATGTTCTGCCTTTACCTTTTGGCACGTATGACATTTACTAACCCAATCAACTATCTCCTTCTTCATTCCTGGCCACCAAAAGTTCCTTTTCAAATCTTGGTACATCTTAGTACTTCTAGGGTGAATAGATTACCTAAAATTGTGGGCTTCTCGCAAAATCTCATTCCTCATCTCATTCACATTAGGGATCCATATTCTAGAAGAAAATATAAACACACATTTACTATCTTTTTAGTACAAATTCTTCTCGAGTTAAACTATCTAATACTTGATCCATTACCTCTTCCTGACACCTTTTAATCTTTTCCATCAGTTCTGGCTGGAAAGTAATCACATACAATTGCTCCTGGTTATCTCTTGGTATCCTTACTTCAATCTCCAACTTCTTCAATTCTTTTGCCAATTCCTCGGAAATCTTAATCACATTCAATCTTTTTTTTCTGCTCAAGGCATCTGCCACTATATTGGCTTTGCCTGGGTGATAGTTAATGGAACAGTCGTAATCCTTAATCAATTCCAACCATCTCCTTTGTCTCATATTTAAATCCTTCTAGGTGAATATATACTTTAAGCTCTTATGGTCCGTGTATATATCGCACTTTTCTCCGTATAGGTAATGTCTCCACAACTTCAATGCAAACACTATTGCTGCCAATTCCAAATCATGCACCGGATACTTCCACTCATGAGGTTTTAGCTATTTGGATGCATAGGCAATAACTTTATCATGCTACATCAACACACAACCTAAACCCTTTAAAGAAGCATCACTGTAGATCATAAAGTTCCTCGTTTTGTCTGGAAATGCTAACACCGGAGCCGTCACCAATCTCTTCTTCAACTCCTGGAAGCTGTCTTCGCATTTTTCAGTCCAAATAAATTTCTCATTCTTTTTGGTCAGCTTAGTCAATGGATTCGCAATCTTGGAAAAGTCTTTCACAAATCTCCGATAATAACCCGCCAATCCAAGAAAACTCCTAACTCCCGTCAGGGTCTTTAGTTGTTCCCACTTGCACATAACTTCAATCTTAATAGGATCCACTTTGATACCATCCTTACCCACTACATAACCCAAAAACTGTACTTCATCCAACCAAAATTTACACTTTGAAAACTTAACAAATAGTTGCTTTTTTCTCAGCCTTTGTAGGGGAATCCTCAGGTGTTCTTCATGGTCTTCCTTAATCTTTGAATAGATGAGGATGTCATCAAAATATACAATCACAAACTTATCCAGATACTCCTTATACACCCTTTTCATTAAATCTATAAAGGCGGCTGGTGCATTTGTTAATCCAAATGACATTAGTAGAAACTCATAATGTCCATATCTTGTTCTAAACGCAGTCTTTGGTATGTCTTCAGGCTTAATCTTCAACTGATGATAGCGCGATCTTAAGTAAATCTTCAAAACACAACATGTTCCCTTAAGTTGGTAAAATAAGTCATCAATCCTGGGTAGGGGATACTTGTTTATGATGGTCAACTTATTTAATTCTCGATAGTTAATATATAACCTCATACTTCCATCCTTTTTCTTTACAAACAACACTTGGGAACCCCACGGGGATATATTTGGTCTAATCACTCCCTTATCCAACAATTCCTGAATTTTCTTAGCCAAATCCTTCATTTCCACTGGATCCACATGATACAGAGCCTTTGAAACTGGTTCTGCCCCGGGTACTAAGTCAATGGGAAATTCTATCGCACGATTGGGTGGCAATCCTGGAAACTCATCTGGAAAGACGTCTGGAAATTCCCTCACTATTGGAATCTCATCCAGATTAGGTGCCTCTTTCTCGGTGTCCACTATGTGAGCTAAGTAAGCTTCAAATCTTTGTCTTAACAACTTCTTTGCCTGCAGTACTGAGAGAAATTTCTTTTTTCGCTTATGTCCTTGATAATTTACCCTGACATTATCCTCTAGAAACATCACAATCCTCTTCTTTTTGCATTAAATATTTGACTTATGTGGGGACAACCAATCCATTCCTAAAATTACATTGAACTCTCCTAGCTCGAAGGGTATTAGGTCAGCCAAAAAGAGTGCCCTAGAATTTTTATTTAACACTTAGGACATAACTGGTTTATTGAGACTTTATCCTGGTTAGCCACTTCTATGGTCAAAGGTTCATCTAAATCTTCCAACTTTAAATCTATTTTGTTCACACAATCCTTAGATAAAAAAGTCTTAGATGCTCCCGAATCAAACAGAAATTTAACAGGTACGGAGTTGAGAGAAAGCGTACGTGTAACTATATCCGAATCCTGGGCCGTGGATCTCTTGGTCATCTTAAAGGTACTAGCTCTAGCCGTACTGGATGTCGATCCATGAGATGCGCTTCCTCCAACACTGCCTTGAGTAGCAGGATTAAAATTCCTATAAATGTGACCAACCTTACCACAGTTCAAACAAATAACTCCTGGGTTCTCCAGTGTGCATTTTGACGCGTAGTGACCCTTCTGACTGCATCTGAAGCATAGAACATTCTCTTTGCACTAACCACCGTGCTTCTTGCCACACAACTTATAATTGTAATATCTGGGAAAAAATCTATATACATTTTATTATAAATAAATATTATGTGTTTGTAGCAGTTTAAAATGTTTATTGACATGATATAACATGCAGTAGTTTTTATATGCGGTTCTGCAAGGACCAAAATTTTTTTTGATTATTTGTTACGTGTTTAAAATGCAATCGTATGAAAGAATTCATGACATGGACGCGTGTTTATTAGCGTTTTTATCAAGGTACTTATTTTAATTTGTTTTGTATAAGTTTGAATGCATTATATGAGTTTTCAGGGTTTTCTATTAATTTAGGAATTATTTCGGTTTCTTAAAAATCAACGTACCGGGACCCCACCGGGACGTTAAAGGCCACAAAATTCATATTATATTTTTATAAAATCATACATATTTGAAATACACATTCTTTTTCCATTTTTGGATTATTCATATTTTTTGGGGATTTTTGGCATAAATTTTATATTTATTTAATTTAAAAATTATTCCCCATAATTATAATTTTTGGGCTTAATTATTTTAATTAAGAGATAAAAAAACCCTTAATTAATTTTGGGGTATTTATTTTTCCAAAAATAAATAGCTGAAATGTTACTTTTTTATTCATATTTATCCAACAAAATTTCATACAAACAAAAAAACAAATTTTTGGGGTATAATCTTGATCTTTACAAAGATTCAATGATTTTGGGAGTTCTAGGAATCCATTCTTGATGTTCTATATACCAAATTAGTCCTCTCGTTGAGCCCGTTCTTTTGATAACACTTTCATCAATCGAGGTGAATTATTTTTGAAATTCGAATTTAGTGTTCTTGAGTTTGAATTTGGGTGTTTGATTTTAAGGTTGTTTTGATTGTTTTTGATGTGTTAAACACGTTCACCCTGAATAATATAATCGATTCAAGTAAAAATATTTGTTATTTGAGCCCCGAATTAGTAAAGTCAAAATCTTGTTTTTTTAAGAATTTGATTTTGATTTTCTAGTTTTATATTGATTGTTGGATGTTATTGTTGCTAGGGACAGATTATAGAAAGTATACGCGTTATTTTGATATGTTGATCATTGAAATTGGTGTTGAATTAGTCGATTTACGAATTCGCCGGAATTCTGGAACTTGGTCGCCGGTTTTGGAATGGTTTTGGTCGGATAAATCATTACAGTGATTGATTGATATTGATGTTGTTGTCATGGTGTGTCTGGGTCGTTATTGTGTCGATTAGGACCCTAAATCTGTTCGTAATGAGTCATTTTAGGACTCATCGGAGCTTGGCCGAAATTTTTCCCCCGGGGCAGAATCTGGGAACAATGACGGTGTTCTTCGAACATCCGGCCGTGTTCTTGAGTTGACCACCATTCGAACTTTAAAGTACCAGACCCGAAAACCTGAAACTGTCCCCGCAATTTTTTTTTAAAATTTATTTCAAAATTCATTTTTATTTTCAAAAAAAAAACATTTCTTTTATTTCCAAAATGAATTTAGTTAATTATTTTAATTAACAAAATTATTTTAAATTCCAAAAAAAATCTTTTATTATTTTCAACAATTAAAATTTGACTAAATTATTTATGATTTATTTTAATTAATTTTTTATAGATTTAATAATTGATAAATTTATTTAATCAATTAATTTTATTTATAAATAGTTAAAAAATTTAATTATTTATAATTAAGCCAAATAATTATTAAAAATTATTTTGAGCTTTTAAAAATATATTTAATTATTTAAAAATTAATTAATATTATTATTATTTGATTTATTCTTATTTTTCATAATAAATAGACCGTTCGTCCGTTTAATACGAAACGAACGCGTCTAGACTCAGAAAAATATTTCGCTTCCAATAAAAATACTTTTCTAAACTCTTTTGTGTCGAAAGGTCGTTTATTTTACGAGTCATTCTGAGTCGATTATTGATCGATAAATATCATTTTTGACCCGATTTTATTTCTAAAAGTACCGAGACCTATCTTTTAATGATTTGACTTTGGTATTACATGAATTATGTGTTTACTTGTTATATAAATAACATGATTACGTGCTATACGATCTGCATGCTATCTGTTTATAGTTTTCAATGCCATGATTAGTTATAAACGATCAGGTAGACATCAAGACATATAGTTACGTCGATTGAGTTTGGTTTTGTTAATTGAAATAGTACTTTTGTGTAGAGAAAAGAGCGCAGTCAGGTGTTAGACTAAGTTGGTAGCCGGCAGTTATAAGCTAAGGTTATACTGAATAGTATTGAGCACACCAGGCATGTTTTCTCCCATATTCTAAATTCAGAATAGTGAATTACTTTATTTATTCTTATACCAGATGCAAGTATTCTCGAACCTCCTTGTGATATATTGTAAGTATTTCTTCCCTATTCTAAGTTCAAAATAGTTAAATATTTTCTATTTCGCTGAAATAATCTTCAAATTGATAGATAGTGGATAACTATACTATCCAGATATACTCTACACGGTGGAACTTTATGATGAGATTAGCGAATAACTAATTATTCTAGTTATTTCACCATCAGTTATTGAGATTGCTCCGGACCATGTGAAATGGGGAGTTATATTGCTAAGAATGTCGTCTGATTCCCCTCCTTTGATTAAAAATATTTTTATGGATTGGATGGTTGCGTAAGAGGTCGTGGCGGTGGTCCAGTGTGAGCTATGTATTATACCTAGATATAATACCTTGCTAGGCCAATGTGTGCCTTGGGTACCCCTTTGTTTAGTTGGATATGCTTCGGCAAACCGGTTTTGCTCCGCGGCTGATTATCGGCGGCAATACACCGTCGTTCGAGGATTCCAATCCAAAATATATATAAAAGTGTTGATTATCATCAAAGCTTATATTAGCTTTTAATATTGTTCAGATATTGTTATTTGGTTTTATTCTTCGGATATATTATTATTGTTATTCAAGCACAAGCTATATACTGCTTGCTGAGCATTTCTTTCGCTCATACTTGTTTATTATTCTGATCTTTCAGCTAGGCCAGAGCAGGCATGAGTTCCGGGTTTGGTCAGAAATCGTGTGCTTGTATATAGTTTTGGTGTGCCTTTCCAGGTACACTGTTTTGGGACGTTTGACTAGTCTATGTTGGATTTTAAACGCAGCGGGGGCATGGCAAAACACTTTTACACATATAAAATCCGAATAAAAGCATATAAATCGTGAATAAAAATTCGAGGGATCGAATCTAACCTTTTAAAATAATTCGGAGACAACGATCAGAGATCCTTAGCAGTTGCTCCTCAAGTGTGAAGCACTCCACCGGTATCCACCAAGAAAACGATGTTAAGGAGGAGGAAGGAGGTGGAGAGAATTGGGTTTTCCAAACTTTTTGGGTTTTCGGGTTTGATGTGGGTTGGAATAAAATTAGGGTCTATAATAGTGTATTTATAGGCAAAATTTTCAGCTGAAATTTTCCCATAAATATTGTTATTATTATCCCATTTATTATTCTCATTAATAATTAAAACACCTTTTAATCATTAATCCTTTTTCTAAACACTTTAGAAATAATTTTCTCTCTTGATTTAATTTCCAAAAATTAAATCCTTAATTAATAATATTAAGAACTTTTCTTAATTAATTTATAATCAATTAAATCTCATTTAATCAATTATTAAATTTGCCAAATAATTATTTATTTCACAAATAAATAATTATTAGCCATTATTAATTAATTCCTCCACCAATAAATCATTCTCTTTTTATGGTGTGACCCTGTAGGTTCAATATTAAGCCGGTAGTAGAAATAAATAATAATAAAACTATTTTATCATTATTTATATAAATTCTCTAATTTATTAAATATGATTAATTAATTAATCACATTTATTCTACATCGTGAGTGATGCTTCTCAACATATCGCGACTATCCAGATAATATGAATTCACTGTTTAGAATACCAAGAACCTGTCAGTGAATAGTTATCGTACAATAAACTCCTTCTGCCCTACAATGTTCCGATTAAATACAAGGCATGGATCTCGTGTCAAGCCTATCTAATTCAATCACTTGCTTACCATTTACTATGCGTAGTTCTATGTAAATTAGAAACTCCTTTCTAATTTCATTCACTCTGGCCAGAGATTCCTGAACTAGCATAAGTGGATCAGCCTTGAACATTCGCTTCCTTCACTGGAAGGGGTAGATCCTTTATTGATCATACACTATCTTCATGTACAAATTCCTATACCCAGAAGAGCCCTAATAATTGTCCCTGGAGACTAAGAACTAAACCAAAGCATAGTTCAGTGTACACAAGATGACTATGAAGACCTCAAGTCTAAGGATACTTGTACAACTATCACTATGTGAACAACTGCTGACACGTGAGTGAACTCCATCAGTTGTTCAGCTGTACGAGTCATGTTCAGTGAACTTATTCCATAATAAGCACCTACATACTAGCTATAGTGTCACCACACAAATGTCTATGAGAACAGACATCCTTCATAATGAAGCAAGCATAGTATGTACCGATCTTTGCGGATTATTAATTACCAGTTAGTAATCCTATGACCAGGAACTATTTAAGTTTAGAGTTATCATCTTTTTAGGTCTCACTATTATGATCTCATCATAATCCATAAAAAGCTTTACTCTAAACTATGGTATATCTTATTTAAACACTTAAATAGATAAAGCCCGTAATAAAAACAAAACAAGTCTTTATTAATATCAATGAAATCAAAACAGATTACATAAAAGTTATTCCTAAATCCTAATTCCTGATTGGACTTAGGACATATTCCTTTCAATCTCCCACTTGTACTAAAGCCAATCACTCTGGTATCTAATACCCATCTCATCTTTATGACGATCAAAGTGACTTTCAAAAAGTAGCTTTGTGAGTGGGTCTACTATGTTGTTATGTGTGTCAACTCTATTTTAATACAATATAAGAAATGTTATCGCGCTCCCACTAACCCTTTTGTAGACGCATGGTTCATCTACGTTTTTGATAAAATCAAACTCTTTGATTGTCTCATCAAAACGAATGTTCCATCTACGAGAAGCTTACTTTAAACCACATATGGTTCGCAGTAGCTTACACACTAGGTTTTCATTTCCCTTGGAAAGAAAACCATCTGGCTATATGCCAGAACACATAGTCGTAGTAAGCAGCAATCGCAAGCAAAATCTGAACTGATTTTAACAGGGCTACAGGTAAAAGACTTCATCAAAGTCAATCCATTGCCTTTGCTTGAATTCTTTTGCCACAAGCCTGGCCTTATAGGTCTCCACCTGGCCATCTGCTATAATCTATCTTTTGTATACCATATACATAGATTCCATTCTAGATTTCATGGTACTATGCCATTTCTCTGAGTCAACACTACTCATAGCCTCATTATAGGTCACAGGGTCATCATCATCAAATGATTGACAACTCATTGTCATTCTCAATGACAAGGCCATATTACCTCTCAGGTTGGCGAGACACTCTCCCTGACCTACGAATGGGCTGTTCCATAAAAGGTTGTTCAGTCAGAACAGGTGTTTCCACTTGATCCGTAGTAGTTTGTGCTTCTTGAACTTCATCAAGTTCAATTTTGCTCCCACTGTTTCCTTCAAGGATAAACTCCTTTTCCAAGAAGGTAGCATGTCTGGATACAAACACCCGATGATCGGTGCAAAAGTAATACCCTAAAGTCTCTTTAGGATATCCTACAAAACTACATTTTACGGATCGATATTCCAGCTTATCTGGGTCAACTTACTTGATATAAGCAGGACATCCCCAAATCTTAACGTGTTTAAGACTCGGTTTCCTTTCTTTCCATATCTCATACGAAGTTTGAGGAACAGATTTTGGAAGGCACCTTATTCAGTAAATATGCTGAGGTTTCCAATACATAACCCCATAGGAATACTAGAAGATTTGCATAGCTCATCATGGACCGAACTATGTCTAACAAAGTTCTATTTCTCCTTTCAGATACCAATCTGGAGGAGTCCACTGGGAGACTCTACCATTTACTTTGAGATAATCTAGAAACTATCCATTCAAGTATTCACCACCTCGATCTAATCGAAGAATTATAATACTATGTTTGGTTTTTTTCTCCACTTCATACTTATACTCTTTGAACTTTTCAAAGGCTTCAGACTTGTGTTTCATCAAACACATATCCGAATATAGATCTATCATATATGAAAGTAATGAAGTATGAAAATCCACCCATGGCTTGCTTAGACATTGGTCCACATACATCTGTGTGTACCATTCCTAGCAAATTTGCAGTCATCTCTCCATGTCTACTAAATGGAGACTGCAGTGCCACTATAAAGTGAGATTTTCATCATCCCTTTTCTTTTATTAGTTTGTTCAATCTGAAGTAAATTATGTCACATATATACAGACCATTATTTAAAGCACCACGTCCATAAAGAATATTATCTCGAAGAATAGAACATTCATTATTCTCAATAATAAATGAAAATCCATCCAAGTCTAACTTGGGAATAATATTCCTCACAATCGAGGGAACAAAATAACAATTATTTCAAACAATAGTCTTGCCCGTAGGCCTATGTAAATGAAATGATTCTACATCTTCAGCAGCAACTCTTGCTCCATTTCCCATCAGTAGAATCACCTCCTCTTCCTCAAGAGTCATACTTCTCCTTGGTCCCTGCAACAAATTACAGATTTGAGAACCACAGGCGGTATCTAATACCCAAGTAGAAATTTGATTTAATGACATATTCACTTCTATCATGAACATACCTGAATCAGAAGCGGTAGTCTCACTACCCTTCTTCTTCTTCAATTCTGCAAGGTAAACCTTGCAGTTCCTCTTCCAGTGCCCCACCTTGTTATAGTGAAAGCAAACAACTTTGCTCTTGGGGTCTTCAGCTTTTGGTGGAACCGGCATTTTCTCACCTACTTTCTTCTTCTTGGAAGGGTTCCTCTTCCTTTTCTTAGGATTGGAACCTTCACCAATTAGAAGAACAGAACTCTTCTCAGGGGAAAAATTCGATTCCGCAGTCTTCAACATGTTGTGGAGTTCAGGCAGGCTGACATCCAACTTATTCATGTAAAAGTTCACAACAAACTGCGAGAACGAACTCGGAAGCGATTGCAAGACCAGGTCTTGGCTCAGCTCCCCATCCATGACAAAACCAAGTTGTCCAAGACGTTCAATCAAATTGATCATCTTAAGTACATGGTCATTCACAGATGATCCCTCACACATCCTACAACCGAACAGCTCCTTCGATATCTCATATCGAGCTGTCCTCCCCGCCACATCATACAACTCTTGTAGATGCATGAGGATAGTGTGAGCATCCATATTCTCATGTTGCTTCTGTAGCTCAATGTTCATGGAAGCTAGCATGATGCATTGAGCAACATTTACATCATCTATCCACTTATGATACACAACATGTTCATCATTATGTGCATCACTAGCAGGTTCAGTAGGTTTAGGTGAGTCAATCACGTATTCCAGCTTCTCAATCCTGAGAACAATTCTCAAGTTTCGAAGCCAGTCAGCATAATTAGGACCAGTCAATTTGTGAGCATCTAGTATGCTCCTGAGTGATAGTGCAGAAGACATAACGTACAAAGTAAATCTGTAAATGATAAACACATAACAACACTTAGCAAATATTCGATTTCATTTCAAAACACTATATGAATCGGGTCTTTATTCATAAGTGGCTCCCACTAGTTTTCCTAATTTATTCAACCCCCTACATGAAAAACTAAGCATTCATAATGCTAGTGCGAATAGGGATCTTACATTCCATTACACAACCCCAGCTGTGGCACGAAACGCCATGTAATATTCAATAGGCAGACAACTCTTGTCAATTACATCTTATATTATTCCCTAATCAAACTTTAGCCTCTTGAATAATTGAGTCACGGCTGTGGCACGATAAACTCAATATTTTAAGTCAAGTCTAACCCAACATTCCGTACAATTGAATCAGTCCCCAAAGGCCCACGGCTGTGGCACGTAACGACCTTTAGATTCTTATTCAATGTACACATCTCTATGTAATAGACAAGTATTTCTTATTTCGAAATCAAAGCCCTCGGCTGTGGCATAAAACGACAATGATTCAAAAATAAGAACTACTTTCTACCATGTTGGAAGGCTATGACCGACACAAGCCCGTTGTATCATTGGCCAATTACTACTTGATATTATTTAATTTTAGAGGGATTATATTACGTTACAATCATAATCATATTATAAAGAGATTCTTCCTTTTAAATTAAATATTTCAAATCAATAATCAATAATCAGACGATTCCCAGATCGGGTGGAGCATTGTCAAGAGATGTCACTTAATAACCCTTTCTTACAGATAGAAATCTGTTGTTGACAGAATCATCCTTTCTCTCATATCGAAAATTCATATTCAATTACGTGTTTCACAAACACAAGAATCTCATGATTGTATTCATAATATTGTTCTTAAGGTTATGAAGCAATTTCACTATACTAGGTTGTCTAACAAACGCCTTATGTTATTTAAGTTCACCTAAATCTATCATCGCATGATAAACTAAGCATATATCACATATATCAACATGAATAAACATCAAGGTAGGCATGTTACATCATCTAGCACATTAGTCTAAGCATTATACATCTCTATGTATCACATGAAGCATTTAAAATCAATTAAAACAGTCAGAAACAACTTTAAAACACTTCATGGAAATATAAACAGTTCAAAACTTTTATATAAACTAAAATTTATCACACCATTAGATCCGTCTCGAAAAAACGAATCCAACGGTATATTGCACGCCCAAAACGGAGTTACGAAACTCCCAGAAAATCAATTTTAAAATCAACAGAAGGGCTGTAACGCATTACAGGAACGCGTTACAAGCCCTGTAACGCATTCCGGTGATGCGTTACACCCCTTTTAAGCCATTAAAGGGTGTAACGCATTCCGTGAATGCGCAACAGGTGTGTAACGCATTCCCGGAATGTGTTACACCCCAATATTTTTTTTTTGTTTTTGCAGCAGCCGACAAAATTTTTTTTTTCTCGCATCGATTTCCGCGCCTGTCAGTCCTGTTCCTGTCTTTCTCCGTGCAACTCACAGCAGCAGTACAGCAAGTAGATGACAGATATATACATACATACAATTCATATATATAATTATTTATATATCTTAATTTAATTAAGAATTTAATTGAAACAACTTCAAAAATTCATAATAAAAAATCTATATATCATAAAATTATGAAAAAATACCCAGACGATCTACAACACTTGTAGCACCCAGATCAACATTCAAAATTATTTTGAGAAACGATTTCTCATCAGACAAAATTAATCCATGATATAACTTGTAAAAATCATAATTAATTCATACAAGCACATAAAATTCTGAAATTTTTACCACAGATCTATATGCATACAACCTATGCTCTGATACCATTGTTGGATTTTAAACGCAGCGGGGGCATGGCAAAACACTTTTACACATATAAAATCCGAATAAAAGCATATAAATCGTGAATAAAAATTCGAGGGATCGAATCTAACCTTTTAAAATAATTCGGAGACAACGATCAGAGATCCTTAGCAGTTGCTCCTCAAGTGTGAAGCACTCCACCGGTATCCACCAAGAAAACGATGTTAAGGAGGAGGAAGGAGGTGGAGAGAATTGGGTTTTCCAAACTTTTTGGGTTTTCGGGTATGATGTGGGTTGGAATAAAATTAGGGTCTATAATAGTGTATTTATAGGCAAAATTTTCAGCTGAAATTTTCCCATAAATATTATTATTATTATTATCCCATTTATTGTTCTCATTAATAATTAAAACACCTTTTAATCATTAATCCTTTTTCTAAACACTTTAGAAATAATTTTCTCTCTTGATTTAATTTCCAAAAATTAAATCCTTAATTAATAATATTAAGAACTTTTCTTAATTAATTTATAATCAATTAAATCTCATTTAATCAATTATTAAATTTGCCAAATAATTATTTATTTCACATATAAATAATTATTAGCCATTATTAATTAATTCCTCCACCAATAAATCATTCTCTTTTTATGGTGTGACCCTGTAGGTTTAATATTAAGCCGGTAGTAGAAATAAATAATAATAAAACTATTTTATCATTATTTATATAAATTCTCTAATTTATTAAATATGATTAATTAATTAATCACATTTATTCTACATCGTGAGTGATGCTTCTCAACATATCGCGACTATCCGGATAATATGAATTCACTGCTTAGAATACCAAGAACCTGTCAGGGAATAGTTACCGTACAATAAACTCCTTCTACCCTACAATGTTCCGATTAAATACAAGGCACGGATCTCGTGTCAAGCCTATCTAATTCAATCACTTGCTTACCATTTACTATGCGTAGTTCTATGCAAATTAGAAACTCCTTTCTAATTTCATTCACTCTGGCCAGAGATTCCTGAACTAGCATAAGTGGATCAGCCTTGAACATTCGCTTCCTTCACTGGAAGGGGTAGATCCTTTATTGATCATACACTATCTTCGTGTACAAATTCCTATACCCAGAAGAGCCCTAATAATTGTCCCTGGAGACTAAGAACTAAACCAAAGCATAGTTCAGTGTACACAAGATGACTATGAAGACCTCAAGTCTAAGGATACTTGTACAACTATCACTATGTGAACAACTGCTGATACGTGAGTGAACTCCATCAGTTGTTCAGCTGTGGGAGTCATGTTCAGTGAACTTATTCCATAATAAGCACCTGCATACTAGCTATAGTGTCACCACACAAATGTCTATGAGAACAGACATCCTTCATAATGAAGCAAGCGTAGTATGTACCGATCTTTGCGGATTATTAATTACCAGTTAGTAATCCTATGACCAGGAACTATTTAAGTTTAGAGGTATCATCTTTTTAGGTCTCACTATTATGATCTCATCATAATCCATAAAAAGCTTTACTCTAAACTATGGTATATCTTATTTAAACACTTAAATAGATAAAGCCCGTAATAAAAACAAAACAAGTCTTTATTAATATCAATGAAATCAAAACAGATTACATAAAAGTTATTCCTAAATCCTAATTCCTGATTGGACTTAGGACATATTTCTTTCAGTCTAGAGGTTTGTAATAAAATCTAAATAATTTGTAAAACTAAATAGACTTATGGGTTGTAATAACATTTGGTTTGTAGTAATTCTTGTTCCATACTATAACCTGTGATCAATCCAGTTGCATGTTATGGGGTCATATTTATTATTTTATTCTGTTGTGCATATTATAGTATTGTTTATCGGTTACTGACTCCCAAATCTAGACGCTGGATTTGAGGGCATTATAGGTTCGCATCAGAGCTAAAGTTATGGTCACTGAAACAGGCTTAGGTGTTGTCTTAAGTAAGTCATAGGAAGATCACATAAGATAAGCGCGTGTAGTTTAACTCTTATCGAGTTAGGTATAGGTTATTGGTCTATCCTAGAGTTAAGTAGTTCTGGGTTCTTGTTTTTCCGTTCAGCATTAGGCCTTTGTGCCATTGTTTTGTTAATATTGAGTTCCCGCGGATAGTGAGGAGTGATGAAAGAGGTTGGAAGGTTGTGTTGCAACCCTATCCACCATTTGTTGTTTTATTTGAGATTGTTGAGCAAGAGTTGCAAGCTTTTGTTAAATTCTTTGTTATTTTTCATGGTATTATTATTCTTTGAGATAGTGAGCAGGATTATGTGATAATCATGTCACATGTGTTAATATGTTAGCAAGTTTATAACGATTTGGAAAGGAGTTCATGCATGAGAATTTTGATATGCTAAAGGATTGCTACATATTTGACACCATGCTTGACAGATTATTATATAAGTTGCTTATTTTCTTACCAGAATAATGGCACCGAAGAAGAAGAGTAAGTCAGGAGAGGATCATACTGAAAGCTGTACAGATCCAGCGATTGTCAAGATGTTGGGATTGATGCAGCAGCAGGTTTTGCATCTTACGCAGTAACAACAACAACAACAACAACAACAACAACAACAACAACAACAACAACAACAACAACAACAACAGCAGAACAACCAGCAGCTCCACCTGCGGTGACTTTTAAGCATTTCCAAGCTGTTAATCCACTCGAGTTTAAGGGAAGTGTTGATCCCATAGAAGCCAATGCATGGATTAAAGAAAATGAGAAAGCTTTTGACTTAGTCGGAACAGGAGTTGAATAGAAGACCAAGTTTGCCAGTTACTTTCTGAAGGGTGAGGCAAACTATTGGTGGGAATCCAAACAAGCGTTGGAAGGAGATGAGTTTGTGACTTGAAAAAGGTTTACAAAGCTGTTTTTGGAGAAGTATTTCCCGAGGTATATGATGAATCAAATGGAGATCAAGTTTTTGGGTATGACTCAAGGTAATCTTATTGTCGCTGAGTATGAAGTCAAGTTTACTGAATTGGCGAGGTTTGTACCAGATCAAGTTGATACAGATGAGAAGAGAGCAAAATGATTTGAACAAGGGTTAAAGCCTTAGATTCAGAATAGAGTGGCTATGTTTGAGTTGACTTCATATGTGGCAGTGGTTTAGAAAGCAATGGTGATTGAAAGTAGGAGTTACACATCTCATAAAGAAAGAGACGGAAAGAAAAGGAAAATAGAAACCTCAGGAGGAGGTCAATATCAAAGTAATTTCCAGGGCTGTTTCAAAAAAGGCCAGAGTTTTGGGTAACCAAAATGTGGGATTCAAGAAATCACAATCAGGAAATGGAGGACAAGGCAACCGTTTTTAGAATTCAAATCAGCAGAGGTCCAATCGTCCACCAATTCCAGATTGCAAGTTTTATGGTAGAAGGAACTTTGGGGTTTGTAAGGCTAATGTATTGTGTTTTAATTGTAATCAGAAAGGGGCACTATGCTAGTGAGTGTCGAAATCAGACTTCAGCTCAGAAGTCGGGGATTGTGTGCTTTAAATATGGAAAGATGGGGCATATTTCCAGGGACTACCAGGAAACAGATCCCGTAGCTAATGTGGCAAGAATTGAAGGACCCCCAGCTAAGAACCAGCCAAAGGCCAGGACATTTAATATGAGTGTGAAGGATGCAGTTCAGAGTTCCGAGGTGGTGGAAGGTACGTCTCCAGTCAACTCCATAGATGTTAAAGTTTAAATGATTCTCGAGATACAAGATATTTTATTTCTAAAGAATTTATTAATAAGTTATGATGTGAAGTTCAATGGTTGGGGGACGTTAATTATGAAGTTAGCTAATGATGATCGAGTTCCCGTGGATCGAGTGTGTCCAGAGTATGATATCGAAATAGCAGGACATCACTTCTCCGCTGAATTGATCCCTTTCAAGTTAGGAGAATTTGATGTTATATTGGGAATTGATTGGTCCACCGATCATAACGCCTAAATTGACTATGCGAATAAGAAAGTGAATCTATAAACTATGGACGACGTAAGGATAATATTTAAGGGTGAGAAACAGAAGAAAAAACTCCTCACGATGATGCAGACTAAGCGATTGCTACGTCATGGATGTAAAGCTTATCTAGCTTATATGATAGATGTTAACAAAGAAGGTCCGAAAATTAAAGACATTCTGGTGGTATGTGAGTTCCTAGAAGTATTTCCTGATGAACTTCCAGGGTTAGCTCCGGATCGAGAAATCGAGTTTACCATCTATCTAGCGCCAGGCACTGAACCAGTTTTGAAAGAACCATATCGGATGGCACCAGTTGAAATGAAAGAATTGAAGATGCAATTACAAGATCTTTTGGACAGAGGAGTTATAACACCTAGTATGCGATTGTATATCGACTATCGCGAGCTGAACAAGTTAACCATCAAGAATAAGTATCCTCTACCAAGAATTGATGAATTCTTTGATCAATTGAAAGGCGCTGTATATTTTTCTAAGATTGAATTAAGATCTGGATATCATCAATTGAAGATTAATCTAGAGGACTGTTAGGAAAATGTTGTGAACTTTGTAGCACTCGACGGATGATCTAATATAGTCCCGACGGATAAACCTTACAGTCCCGACGGATGACAGATTAACATCCATCGAGTGAGTAGCTTATGGAATAATAAGAATTGCAGCACATTTCTGCAAACAGCTTTGTGTTGATTATGTAGGAGTATTTGAGTCATGTTGACTTCTAGTGGATATGCAGAATAGGTTGATTAATTATAAATATGAGATATCTTGTAATTTTGTATAAGTGAAATAGAGTAAAGTGACAAATAGCTACCCGACGGATGATCAACAAAGCTACCCGACGGATGATCAACAAAGCTACCCAACGATTGACAAACATGTACCCGATAGATGATCAAATTCAAATATATGTTGACAGTGACAACATACTCACATGCATTGGGTGTTTGCAAAAGGAATGTGGCAGCCTGTTAAGCAGGAATTTAAGAACAAAGAAGCATTACCATTTCCATGCAATTATGAAGATATTCAAAGATGTTGGAATAGAGTAGTGAAGCAGCATGGAGTTAGACTAGATATGTTTTGTTTTATTATCTTGTTTTATTGTCATGTAAACTTGGTGATATATAAACCAATTGTAGCTAGTAGAATATTCAACTAATAAAACACATTTTAAAGAGAGATAGAAAAACCTATACTTGTCAAGAATTTCTCTGTAGTTTGTTTGTTCAACTTGTAAAGCAGCTGTGAGCCATTCTAATGTTTGCTAATTGTCTTTGTGCTAGATTTCAGGCTGATCCTAGAGAATCTCACTTAGTAGCTATTAAGAGAATTTTCAGATATCTCAAGGGAACACCAAAACTTGGTATATGGTACCATAGAGATTTTAGTTTTGATCTAACTGGTTATTCAGATGCAGATTATGCAGGTTGCAAAATAGACAGAAAATGTACAACAGGAACTTGTCAATTTCTAGGGAACAAGCTTGTGTCCTCGTTCAGTAAAAAGCAAAATTCAGTTTCTACTTCTACAACTAAAGCTCAATATATTGATGCTGGTAGTTGCTGTACACAGATTTTATGGATGAAAAACCAATTATTGGATTATGGTCTACAAGTGGATAGAATTCCCATTTTCTGTGATAACACAAGTGCAATTGCCATCACTGAAAATCCAGTACATCATTCAAGAACAAAGCACATAAACATCAAGTACAACGTCATTACGGAACATGTGATGAATGGTAATGTGGAACTTCAATTTGTTCTAAGTGAAAAGCAGCTTGCAGATATCTTTACCAAGCCACTTGATGAATCCACCTTTTCAAGGTTGGTAAGTGAGTTAGGTATGTTTGATTATTCTTGAATTATTTCAGATATTTTTGCAAGCTAAAATGTAGCCAGAAACTTAACTGATTCTTCTGATTTGGATGAAATTTTGGCTAAGTCAAAATTTACATCCCGTCGGATGCTCATTATCCATCGAGTTTGATCATCCGCCGGAAAATCATTTGTTAATAAAAATCAATTACTTTTCTGGATTATTTTATAACCCAACAGATAATTGATTTATCCTCATCTGTCGAATTGTCTCAATCTTAGCCATTAAAACTCTTAACATTATCCATCGGATATACTTACAGTTTGTAAGTATAACACGACAGATAAGTGACATAATTTTTACTGTTTATTTATTTTTTAAACGGCTATTTTGGGCTATTTTGATTGGTTACTTTATTTCACTTTATTATTTTTGACAGTTTATTTCAGAAATAGTATAAAAGCAGAATTCATTTTTATTCTACTCTTTTATCTTTCTCAAATCAATTGCTCTAACTTCCTTTCTTCTCCAAAGCAAATATTCTCTCTACAAATTTCTCATTCTCTAACAATGACATCAGTAGTCAAAATCATGTCTCAATCTGGATATATCTATGAAAAGAACAACTTTGTAGCTCTTGTGAATAAGGAGATTCCACAGACTGGAGACTTTCACAAGATGATGGATTTTGTGAAGAGTTGTAAACTTAGTTATGCTATGCTGGAATCACCCACAATCTACTGTGAAGCTGTGGAGGAGATATGGACAACTTTCGTGTACAACTCATCTGACAAAACCATAACTTTTACACTTAAAGGTAAGCAGTTTGGCATCAATAGTGACATTGTCAAAGCATGATTTATAATTCCAGATAACACTGCTACTATTCCACACACAGATCTGATATAATTAACATGCTAAATTCTATGGGCTTTGCACTTTCTACTTCTAAGTTAAGTGAAATTAGGAGGCTAGGTCGGAAAGGAATGGAGCTATTTGTGTGATGTGGTAACTAAAGTATTTTCTGGTAAAATTAGCAATTTTGATTCTGTTAACATTTCCATGCTTAACATGCTTTATATGCTAGTTACTGATAAGTACTTTAATCTCAGTGACTTGATCATGTTTGAGTTAGGTTATAAGTTAGGAGAACTTAACAAGAGAGGTAAAAGTGTCTATTATGCTAGATTCTTTATGATGCTTGCTAACCATCTTGTTGAGAATATTGCTGTTGAGAACCCAACCAACAAGCTAATTGTTGAGTTCAAGAAAGGAGAGTCATTGTTGATCTCAACAGGTAAATTCACCACAAAGAGGTGCCCCTCATTTACTTTCCAATCATGGAGGGACCTCAGGTAAGTGAGGTAAGCACCACTGTCTCCATTCTTCCAACCTCACATATTTCTTTGCCCTCAAGTGTAGCTATGACATCTGTGTCAATGACCCAATAGATGCCTACCCAAGCTACCAAATCAATACTTTCAAAATCCAAAGCTAAGAAAGCCCCTCTGGTTTCCCTCAAAAGAAACCAGTTGTAAAATCTACTAAACACAAAGAGGGGAGTGTGAAGGTGAGTGAGCAAGGTGAGGGACAGGGTGAAAATCAAAGAAACCCTAAGGATAAGGCTGGTAAGATGAGTGTACCTAAGCCTGGCCACACCACAGTTTACCAACAAAATGTGGTTGTTAATAAGGAAATAAGCTCACTTCTAGTTTCATCCTCTCAAAAGGATGTTACTATTGAAACAAGCTCCCAACCAGGAGCACGGGTCAAGAGGGTTAGGGACACAAGTTCACCACAGGCTTATAATACAAAGAAAAGATCTAAAACCCTTGTGGATGCAGAGGGAACACACACAGTGCACACTGAAGCAATAGAGTTAGTCACTGCACCATCTCAAATTCAGGTTGATGTGGCTCCAGTAAATGTAGAGTCACAGCCAAAATCTTTAGTGATAGAAGCACCTGAAATACCAAATTCACCCACACACTCATTGGATATAGACATGATTAATACATCACTTCCAAATTCTCCATCTTTAACTCTGTTGGAGAAGCCAAAAATCCAAGCAAGTGAGCATTATCTTTTAGATGATTTGTTGGCTCACTTGCCAATGCTTTCTGAGTCTATTGAGACATCTTTGCCCAAATTTTCATCAATCTGCACAGAGTCTACAATAGTTTCCACTACAAACTCGTTCATTTCTTCTATTCCAGTGGATGTTATTTATCCATCGAGTAGTGATTGTATCCTGATGGATGTGCCTAACAGCAGTCATCCGTCGGCTAGCCAAACTACTACCCCGATGGATATTCCTCATCCGTCGGGAGTCTCTGCACAACTTCAAATTTCTTCAGTTATCACAAGTGTAGAGGACTTAGTAGTAGTACAATCACTCTTAGGACTGAGAGAAGTGTTAGGTCCCAATGTGTTTGTAGAAGGGGGGGGGGTTGAATACAAACTATACCGTATAATCGAATTTAGTGTGGAATAAAAATTGAAACAAAATTTAAGTTAAATAAAAATATTATTAAACTTGAAAGGTGTTACAACAACTGTATCGATTACAAGGGATTAATCTCAAATTAATTATCACAAATCTAGAATAAATTTGATATGAACTTTTTCTATTTTTGCAATAAAAAGAATCAAATGCTAAACGCAATTTGAGATTAAGTTCTAGGGATTTTGATCCGCTAGATAGTTACACAAGAACAAGAAAATGATTTCTAGTGGTTTGGATTTAACTTTAAAACTAGAAATTTATGCTCTTGAAATTTGCAGATGAAGGATGAAATATTTAGTCGGCTTCTTTTCTTTTCTGTTCTTGAGTTGTTGACTTCTGTTGTGTGGATCAAAATGAATGTCTGCTGCTTCTGTCTTTTAAATAATAATCAACAAAACTCAAATGAACTGGCATGACAATCCCACATCTGGTAGAACTTTCGGTGAGACAATCTATTGTACTACCATGACAATCGGCATGACAATCTGTTGAACTAGCAGAACTTTCGGTATGACAATCATTTGTACTAGCATGACAATCTGTTGAACTAGTAGAACTTTCGGTATGACAATCTATTTGAGCTGGTATGACTTTCGGTATGACAATCTGATTGTCATACCAGTTCAATTGATTGTAATGCTGAATTAATATTGAATATAAATTCAAAATCAATTCTGAAAATTCATAATATTAATTCAGAATTAATTAATCAATTAATTCAGTTAATAAATAAATTAATCTTTGTAGATATAATTTATTTTCTTAATTAAACTATATGACTTAATTAATTAATAGAGAATTAATACTACTCTTCAACAGCAACCATTCTTCTGAAAATCTTCTGAAAATCCCTGTCAATTATGAATCAATTCCACCACTTCAATGTTGACACTCGATGTACTGTCTGGTTCATGAGTGACTAATTTTCGTGATGTTTCTTCATGTCTTGACTTTGATAACTTGATTTTCTTTAGATTAAATCCCTGTAATTATCTGATACCTTGACAAGATCTCTGTCACTTGATTAAATCCACAATCTTGATTTATATCACTGAGGCTTGATCAATTTCTTGAACTTCTTCCAGTGAAGTAATTCCTCAAGTCTGTAGATGAACATTGTTTCTGAATCCTTTGACATATGTTACTTTGAGAGATCTCTTTGACGGTAGATCCACTATTTACTTGTTACATTCTTATTTGAGTTGAGTTAAATCCTTAAATAAACAAATAGGCTATGCCATATGCCTTTCAATCTCCCCTATTTGTTTGTTAGACAATAACAACAAATACCAAGAGGATAACTCAACTAATAAATAAGAAAAAGATATAAACAGAAATGCAAAGTAAATAGTAGAAAAATTCTGGATTAAATTTAACATTTTCCAGATTCCAAATAGATTTTTCTCTAGACTGAACATATCTTCAAGTAGTTTCATCTTCTTTTATACAACCATATTTCCTGTTGAGAAGCGCATATCTCTCTTGCTTCTCCCCCTATGAGAATTAACTGCTTAAAGGAGATCACCTTCGTTTACCACATCTCCCGTACAATAGGATCCGTAGATAAAAACCAATGGTACTCCCCTTTTAGAAAACAGCTTCTCCCCTTACTAGAAAATCACCTTGTGTTTACCACCTCTCCCGTACAATAGGATCCGTAGTTACAAACAACAATGGTGTGGTGTAGTGTACATATGTAGGATCTTTTTCTTCCTCCCTGCTATTTCTCCCCCTTAGTTGAGGAATCCTCCAAACTATTACTTAAGCTTTTATCTCCCCCTTAGAGAAGGAATGTATGTCGTTGTCTAAAGGAGTTCTCATATTTCACTTGGTTGGAAAAGAATTAACAAGTAGTTTCTCTTTCTTCCTCACTGTGAGTATGTGATTCTGTTTAGTGTACCTCACATGTGTTTCACTCTTCTCTCCACTCTTGTTTACACTCATTCTCACAAGTGTATCACTCCTCTCATAGCTCCAACATTCAGCTGTACCTGCAAGGAAAATCACCTTAGCCATCCTTAAGAAGGTCACAGGTGGTGCAATGGGAGTTCACAAATCCCCATCCTCGTTAGACTCGTCAGATGAATCTGAGTCATAATCTACAAGTTGTTAGTTTCCCTTTTAGGGTTCCAGATTTGAATTCAGGGAAGGTAAACAATGATCCAAAGAATTTAGGATAAGGATCAAAGTTCCCTTCTAATGTCTGTGAAGACATTTCCTTGTGACTCATCAAGTAATATCTGAATCATTGTCAACAAGTTGCCGATCTGCGCCTATGTCAGATCCACTATCCGCAGACGCATCCAGGGGATTTAAGCCTGGGGAGGTAGACACTGACCACTGACATATGGCTTTTGGATCAGTATCCTCTCCTAACACCTGTAAAGGCAATTGGTCCATTAACGAACCTTGAACAATCGAATCTGACCTTAAAATGGTCGAAACTCTTATTTCCGTCAACTCATCCTTTGTGTGTGTAACCTTTCCTTGTGCATCAAGAATTGTTTATGTTTGAAGTGGTGACACTACAACGGATACCCTGGCCGACAGGTAAATTTCAATAGACGCACCCTGTTGAGAGGACGAATCTAGTAACTATTTTTGCCTTTTCAGCCATTACATCTTTTTGAGAAGATTTATGGGAGCTAGCAGTTGTCTCAGTTTAAATACTACTCATCTTTGTAGGAGACAGAGCTACTGGGTTGACTACAGAACCTTCCTTATGTGGTGCACTAAGGTACTATTTCCCTCACGCTCACTCATACTTCATTTTAGTGGTAAGAGAGTGTTGGTTGGTTCTGTTTCTGTGTTTGTCTTTACAGTCTGGGATAGAAGTTGTGGGTTTTCAACCTTATGACTGTCAATGAAAGAAAGCCATTGGAGACTGAACATGTATCACAGAACATATGGCACTATAGAGATAAAATGTACTTAAGATCTATAATGAATGAAAATTATACATTTAATCTTTTGAGAGAGATGATGTACAATAGTGACTTCAAAAGATTTTAAATGAAATAAGAAATCACTAATGTTGAAAGAAGTTTGTGTTCAATGATAACATTACAAGCTTGCAACCAGCCATATCCCTCAGTTAAACCTTTGCTGTTATCTCCAAAGGTAACCAGTGGGCCAGCTTTCTCAACCACATTTGATAGCAGGGCTCTATCTCCGGTCATATGTCTTGACGATCCACTGTCAAGAATCCACACTACCGGTTCCACCTATTTACTGCCCTGCACTACAAATTGATTAGACCTTCTTCGGAACCCAAACTTGGTTGGGCCCGGCATACTTGTAGAATTGACCTTTGTCAGGAAAAACAACATTCTTAACTTGTATATTCTCAACTTTCTCAATGACTGAACATTTGACCTTGTAAACAGCCTTAACAAATTTCTGTTTAGGCTTAGGTACAAATGTCTCATTTCTAGCCTTAGATGGACTAGCAGTCTTAGACCTATCATGCTTCCTATTATTCACATGCTGACGAGGAGTAGTCTTATCACTAGAAATATGCTTACCATTAAAATAAGCATACATCAAATTAAAAGCACAAGACATACAATTAGCAACACCACATGCTTTATGAGAGGGATTAGCAGCAGGCAAAATATGCATGGTAGACATGGCAGTTTTGTTATCCAACTCATGTATGTCTGAGTTAGTCTCAGTTGCTTTCACAACTTTGACTGGAACTTTCGACACACTTGACTTGGAAACAACCTTCTCATTAGCAAGATCTTCAGCACATATTTCTTCTTGAATAATAGAGGAGGTCGCATCAAATGGTTCAGCAATTGATGCTTTATAGAGGGGTTTATCAACACCCTTAAGCACATGTGGTACTTCCCTACCTTTAGCACAAATATGAGGAGGGGAGTTTATGCCTAATTCTCCAATAGCAACATTGTAATCATAACCTATTCCATATGTTTGATTAACAACTTGCTTACTGTAGAACTCTTTAGCCTTCGAACAAGAATTGAAGTAGGCTTTAACCTTAGTCTCAAGACCGGTGATCTTGTCTTTGAGAATAGTTTCGAGTTGTCTATAACAGTAAACTCTATTCTCTAGAAAAGATACGTGTTCTTTTAAATTGTCTTGATTAATTTGCACAAGTCTTAATTCATTGACCTCTTTCTCAAGGTCTTTGATCTGTTGACTTAACAATTCATTATCACGACGAGCACAATCTAAGGAACCTCCTAGATGATAAACGAATTCAGCATCAGTAAATTTTACCTCTTTTCTTGATGATGAAGCTTTTCCATCAATAGCCATAAGAGCAAGATTCTCATCTTCTTCATCTTCACTATCAGTATTATCCCAGCTTCTTCCCTTTGCCAGGTAAGCCCTTTCAGAGTTACTCTTCTGATTTGAATCATAAGAGTTCTTCCTTACTTTCTTTGGCTTCCTACATTCTGTGGCAAAGTGTCCCAACTCATTGCAGTTATAGCATCTAATGGTGCTCCGATCAACCATCCCTGTTTTTTATCCACCACTGCTGGTGTTAGAGGATGAAGATCCACCTGTCTGGAATCTGTTGTAGTTGGACTTTTACTTGAACTTGGGATTTCCCTTGAATCTGACATTGGAGAATCTCTTGACAATTTGGGCCATTGACTCATCTTCCAATTGCTCCAGCTCTTCCAAGGAGTAAAAATCATCACCGGATTGATTTATAGTAGGAGGATCATATTCTGCTACTAACACATTTTCCTCAGCCTTGGAAGACTGTACCATTCTCTGACTGTTGAGATTGTTGTTGTTGTTGTTGACCTTCAGCTACTAGAGTAGTAGATGTGTTGACCACTCTATCTTTCCCGTAGACTTCCTTCTACTGAATCTGCTCCAACTCATAGGTTTTTAACACACCATAGAGTCTATCCAAAGAAATCTCACTCAGATCTCTAGCTTGTCTTATGGCAGTGATTCTATGTTCAAGATGAGTTGGCAGTGTTAAAAGGAACTTTTTGTTGACCTCCCTGATTGAATAATATTTTCTATTTATGTTCAGGTTGTTGATCAATACATTGTACCTCTCAAACACTTCAGTAATTCCTTCTCCTAGATTGGATTTAAAATGTTCATACTCAGAGGTTAGGATCTCCAACTTGTTCTCCCTATCTTTCTCTGTGCCTTCATTAATCACCTCAATAGTTTCCCACATGTGTTTGGAATTTTTACAGTTCATCACATGTCTGTTCATCAAGGGATCAAGGGAATCAATTAAAATTAATTGAAGGCTGGCATCCAATGAGGCTTCTTCCTTTTTCGCAGGAGTAAAATCTTCAGGCTCTTTTGCATAGGTTCTAGCTTTGGTAATCACAACATCATCTACTATATCCTTTGGTTCAATAACCATCAGAATTTTTGGACCCTTCTTTAACAAGTTCAGATATTTGGGATTTGCAACTTGTGAAAACAAGAGCATCTTCTTCTTCCACATAATATAATTTTCTTTATCAAATAGTGGAATTTTAACGGTTCCAACTTTTTGTGAAGTCATTATGAATTTTTGAATAAATAAAAATTCAAGGAGTTGAAAAATCACAAAAGTCTAGGATCTTGATTTGTTCGTTAATCAGAAGGCTCTGATACCAATTGTTAGGTCCCAATGTGTTTGTAGAAGGGGGGTTGAATACAAACTATACAGTATAATCGAATTTAGTGTGGAATAAAAATTGAAACAAAATTCAAGTTAAATAAAAATATTATTAAACTTGAAAGGTGTTACAACAACTGTATCAATTACAAGGGATTGATCTCAAATTAATTATCACAAATCTAGAATAAATTCGACATGAACTTTTTCTATTTTTGCAATAAAAAGAATCAAATGCTAAACGCAATTTGAGATTAAGTTCTAGGGATTTTGATCCGCTAGATAGTTACACAAGAACAAGAGAATGATTTCTAGTAGTTTGGATTTAACTTTAAAACTAGAAATTTATGATCTTGAAATTTGCAGATGAAGGATGAAAGATTTAGTCGGATGCTTTTATTTTCTGTTTTTGAGTTATTGACTTCTGTTGTGTTGATCAAAATGAATGTCTGCTGCTTCTGTCTTTTAAATAATAATCAACAAAACTCAAATAAACTGGCATGACAATCCCACAGCTGGTAGAACTTTCGGTGAGACAATCTGTTGTACTACCATGACAATCGGCATGACAATCTGTTGAACTAGCAGAACTTTCGGTATGACAATCATTTGTACTAGCATGACAATCTGTTGAACTAGTAGAACTTTCGGTATGACAATCTATTTGAGCTGGTATGACTTTCGGTATGACAATCTGATTGTCATACCAGTTCAATTGATTGTCATGCTGAATTAATATTGAATATAAATTCAAAATCAATTCTGAAAATTCCTAATATTAATTCAGAATTAATTAATCAATTAATTCAATTAATAAATAAATTAATCTTTGCAGATATAATTTATTTTCTTAATTAAACTATATGACTTAATTAATTAATAGAGAATTAATACTACTCTTCAACAACAACCATTCTTCTGAAAATCTTTTGAAAATCCCTGTCAATTATGAATTAATTCCACCACTTCAATGTTGACACTCGATGTACTGTCTGGTTCATGAGTGACTAACTTTCGTGATATTTCTTCATGTCTTGACTTTGATAACTTGATTTTCTTTAGATTAAATCCCTGTAATTATCTGATACCCTGACAAGATCTCTGTCACTTGATTAAATCCACAATCTTGATTTATATCACTGAGGCTTGATCAATTTCTTGAACTTCTTCCAGTGAAGTAATTCCTCAAGTGTGTGGATGAACATTGTTTCTGAATCCTTTGACAGATGTTACTTTGAGAGATCTCTTTGACGGTAGATCCACTATTTACTTGTTATATTCTCATTTGAGTTGAGTTAAATCCTCAAATAAACAAATAGGCTATGACATATGTCTTTTAAGAAGGGAGTGAACTGAGTGAGAGGCTGGGTTGCTCCCAGGAAAAAGGAGAGAAAATGAGTGAACCTATGCAGTCCATTTCATCAGGACTGGAAAAATTGAGTGAGGGGAGTCCCACCTTAGATGGTGAAGGTGAGGGTGTGAGGGTGGGAAGCCAAGGGGAGCCCTTGATGCAAAAACAGAGAGAACATGAGAGAAATGCAGGTACTAGAGAGATAAAGATGGACACCATTGCTAGTAATTCAATGAATGTCAATGATACAGAAAGGGGGAATCTATCTCAGGAAGAACATCAAACTGTCATAGAATCTATCCCCCTGAATGCTGAAACATTTACTCATCCTGTTCCAGCATATCAAATTCTAGCTGGACAGGGCAATGAGGAGGCTGAAAGGATGCTCAACTTAGTGCACAACACTCAATCTCTGTAAAGAGCGAAGGATGCCATCACAGCCATGCCACCTAGAGCTGATGATGAGGTTGACTATGGTACTTGTGAATCTGCAGATTTCTTTGGAGATGATGGTGATGATAGCGAAGAGCTCAAGGACATAGGGGGAGAAGCAGGCACCAACTCTAGATCTAGCCTTCCTTCATGGGAATTCTCCAAGGACTGTGATATTCAACACTTTAAAACCACTCCCATCCATCAAATTCAAGACACACATAATGCTTTTCAAGCCACAACAAATGTTAGCACCAGGAAGCTCTTACATGCATATCTCGATTCTCTACAATTGCATCAAATCCAAGGCTTTCAACACAATCAGGATGTCACAACAAATGTTAGCACCAGGAAGCTCTTACATGCATATCTCTATCAAGACTGAGACTGATCAAGGGAAGAAGGATATTTCTGAAAGATTGGATGCCAAGCTTCCAGAAGCAACAATGCTTAATATTAAGAGACAGCTAAGGAAGAATCTGATCTTGCCACTAAAGTGGATTCCTTGGATAAAAGGATGACTGCTATGGAAGCTTCTCTAAAAGCTATTAATCTATTTCAAGCACAACAAACTCAACTACTGTAAAAGCTGGTGGCTGCGCAATCTTCTTCATCCACTCTACTTGATGATAACAAAAATGGGGGGAAATCATTATCTCAAGACAGTCAAGCATATCCAACTAGTGAGAGGGAGCATGTGGTAAATGTACAAATCAGCCAAGTAATTGTTCCAAAAATTACTCTGCCAAAGTTACCAGTATTGGACATCATTGATCTGATCTAAATAGCAGCTGCTAATCTTGAGTCAAAGTCAATTCCCAAGATGCCTGATGTTGCAGCTGTGGAGAAGGAACTAGAGGAGAAATGGATAAAGATAGAGTTTGGGCCAATTCAAAAACCAAAAAAAATCTTCACTCATCACTCTCAAGTCAAGAATATTTCTGTGAATGAAATGAGTATGAATTATCTGGAAAAAGGCCAAACATCTTGCATCAAATCTCCAAACATAATCTGATCATGAAGCCTAAAAGAAACTACTCAAAGTTTTCAGACAAAAATCCTATGGATGTTGTGTATGAAATACCTAGTCCAGATGAGAAGAAGCTGTTGGCTAGGTCAATTACATTTTTCAAAGATCTAGCTGATTCAGCACTTAAAAGAAGAATTTCCAAGATTTACAGAAATGGTAAAGAAATATGTGTGGTGGTTGGACACCCTCAGTTTGTCGAAGCTAAAAAGGAAGAGAAGGAAAGAATCAAGCAAGAAAAGAAGCAAGCTGCCTTAGATGCTAAGAAGCTCAAACAAAAGAAGGAGCAAGCTGCTATCTTGGCAAACTTTAAGCTGTGAAGACTACAACTGAGATTTATGCACAACCATCTGTGATTGCTGAACCTCTAGATCAGAAAATGCAACAAAAACCATAACAATAAAGAAGATTCAGATACAAGCTCCACTCCAAAAGAAGATTGGACTTCAGTGATAAGAAAATGGAAGACTACATTCCCAAAAGTAAATAACTTCAACTCAGACATTAATACCCTCAATGGTATTTGAAGAATTCAAGGTGGTGGATCCAACAAGGAATATTCATGGTGAGCCCATAATTCCAAAGGATGAGCCAGTAGACTGGGATAGTTTGCCAATTCCTGAATTAAACTTTCCAATCTTCAACAACCTAAAGAAAACAAAGACTAGAGCAATCAAGAAAGTGAAGCCTGTGACTCTTAGATCCAAGACCCTAACCAAATCTCAACCCACAGTCAATAAGGAGGATCTCTTATACATGTGTGACATCAAGGAGTTCTTTTAAATAAACCTCTACTTGGAAGAAGTAAGAGGGATTGATTCTTACAGACATCTACCTGAAAGGCTAGTGTTCAAATACAAGGGAGGGAAAGAGATCACATGGCCACTTCACAGGATTCTTCAAGATAGCCAATCTGTACTGATAAAGGTCTATTCATCCTTCAAGAAGAACTTTGGATTTAATGTGACTGCAAGGAGAATAGTTCTAAAGAAAATAAAGGAGCTAAGGAGTAATAGAGCCAAAGATGCACTTCCAAAAACTCTGTTTATTCCCTTCACAGGAAAGAGAGTGCATTTGAGGCCTTACTGGCTGATGGAATTCATGGATGATAAGGGAGTTTGAAGATTCTTCAGACTGGATGAACAACTGAGCAATTCTAGCAATGAGACTCTTTTAGAAATGCAAGAAATGTTGGATATATCTGAAGCTGATGAACTTGAATTCCACAAACAAATCTAGAATCAGATAGAAGAGAATAACAGGAGGCTTGGGAAGAAATCCAGACAATCAAGGAAATAGATTTATCTGCTCAGACTAGAGGAGCACCTTGATAAAGATTGTGAGCAACTCTTTGTACACTTTGCCTTGTTCAATTTTCAGTAAATATTGTAGCACTTATCAGTTTTATCTACTATTTTTCAATCTGTGTTTTTAGTGTTTTTTATTATCATCAAATTTCTCTTAATTTATGGCTACAATTCCAGTAGACATAAATTGGGGGAGATTGTTAGGAGAATGTTGTGAACTTGATGATAAGTTAAACAAATCACCTTATTAGATTTAACTTAATGAATTTTGTAGCACTCGACGAATGATCTAATATAGTCCCGATGGATAAACCTTACAGTCCCGATGGATGACAGATTAGCATCTATCGAGTGAGTAGCATATATAATAATAAGAATTGTAGCACATTTTTGCAAACAACTTTGTATAGATTCTGTAGGATTATTTGAGTCATGTTGACTTCTAGTGGATATGCAGAATAGGTTGATTAATTATAAATATGAGATATCTTGTAATTCTTTATAAGTGAAATGGAGTCAAGTGACAAATAGCTACCCGACGGATGATCAACAAAGCTACCCGACAGATGATTAACAAAGCTACCTGACGGATGACAAACATATACCCGACGGATGATCAAATTTAAAAATCTGTTGACAGTGACAACACAGTCACATGCGTTGGGTGTTTACAAAAGGAATGTGGCAGCCTGTTAAGCAGGAATTTGAGAACAGAGAAACATTACCATTTCTATGCAATTATGAAGATATTCAAAGATGCTAGAATAGAGTAGTGAAGCAGCATGGAGTTAGACTAGATATTTTTATTTTATTATATTGTCTTATTGTCATGTAAACTTGGTGATATATAAACCAAGTGTAGCTAGTAGAACTTTCAACTAAGAAAACATATTTTAAAGAGAGATAGAAAAAGCTGTACTTGTCAAGAATTTCTCAGTAGTTTGTTTGTTCTACTTGTAAAGCAGTTGTGAGCCATTCTAAGCTACACAGAGTTCTCAAACTGATATATATATATATATATGTATATATATATATATCTGGTGGATACATTCAAATCCACCAGAAAGTTTTAAAAGCTTGTGTTTTTATTACTTTGTGTTTTGATTTATATAACTCTTTCATTCCGCACTCTGCAAATCAAACACTTATATATATTTAGTTAGAACAGTTTTTAAAATATAGAAAAAGTATCCAAAATTACATTCTACCCCCCTTTTGTAATTCTTGTTGTATTGTTAGGGAATAACAAGGACATTCCAAAGACAACATTTAGAACCAGATATGGACATTATGAGTTTTTGGTGATGGCATTTGGATTAACAAATGCACCAGCAGCTTTTATGGATCTAATGAATCGAGTATTCAAGAAATATTTGGATAAATTTTTGATTGTGTTCATAGATGACATTATGATCTATTCTAAGACAGAAGAAGAGCATGCAGAGCATTTGAGAATAGTTCTGGAGACACTGTGACGGGAGAAATTGTATGCAAATTTTTCCAAGTATGAATTTTGGTTAAAAGAAGTAGGATTTCTTGGACACGTAATTAGTAATAAAGGAGTGGAAGTGGATCCGTTAAATATTGAAGCTATAATCATCTGGGAGAGACCAAAAACACCAACATAAGTAAGAAGTTTCATGTGATTGGCAAGTTACTATAGAAGATTTTTGCAAGATTTTACGAAGATAACTACGCCATTGACAATGCTCACCAGAAAGAACCATAAATTTGAATGGAATGAGAAGTGCAAGGAGAGTTTCCAGGAATTGAAGAAAAGGTTGGTATCTTCTCCAGTGCTAGTCTTACTAGATGATCAATGAAACTTTATGATCTATAGTGATGCGTCGTACAAAGGTTTGGGATGTGATTTGATGCAACATGGTAAAGTGATAGCTTAAGCTTCAAAACAATTGAAGGTGCATGAAGAGAAATATCCAACCCATGATCTTGAATTGGCAGCTATAGTGTTTGTATTGAAGATATGGAGGCATTATCTTTATGGAGAGAAGTGTGAGATCTACATGGACCACAAGAGTTTAAAGTATATCTTCACCCAAAAAGAGCTGAACATGAGGCATGGAAGATGATTAGAGTTGATCAAGGATTATGACTGTATAATTAACTATCATCCAGAAAATCAAATGTGGTGGCAGACACTCTAAGAAGAAAAGAAAGTTAAAACATGATCACTTCTTCTGAGGAATTGATCAAGGAATTTGAGAAGTTTGAAATAGAGGTCAGTATTTCAAGTATGTCTACGGATATGTTCCGTGCAATGTCTTTTCAACCAGAATTATTGGAGAAAATAAGAAGATGTCAAGAAGAAGTAATGAGCCATGAATAAGACAAGTTAACATGAGAAGAGAAAAGGAATCAAAAGGATGATGAAGGGATACTGAGATTTTCTTCCAAAATATGGATACCCAACGTGGCCGAGCTAAAAGATGAAATTCTTCGAGACACTCAAAACTCCAAATATTCAACTCCGAGAAGTACAAAGATGTATAGAGACTTGAGAAAAAACTTTTGGTGGCCAAGTATGAAGAAAGAAATTGTTGAATGGGTGAGGAAGTGATACACTTGCCAAAGGGTTAAAGCAGAACATCAAAGACCTAGTGGATTAGTACAACTATAGGACATTTCAGAATGGAAGTGGGGACATCTTGTGATGGATTTTGTAGTTGGATTACCGAGGACCAAGGAAAATCATGATGTTATTTGGGTTATTATTGATGGATTGACTAAGTCAGCACATTTTCTTCCTATCAACGATAGTTCTCATTGGATATATTAGTTTAGTTATACCTGAAGGAAATTGTGGTTCGATATGGAGTTCTAGTATCCATAGTTTCAGACAGAGATCCTCAATTTAATTCAAGATTTTGGAGAAGTTTTTAAGATTATATCAGAACAAAGTTACATATGAGTATCGCATATCATCCGCAGATGAATGGTCAATGTGAAAGGATAATTCAGACTATCGAATACATGTTAAGAGTGTGTGCTCCAAATTTTGAAGAAAGTTGGGATGAACATTTACCGTTGGTTTAATTCTCCTATAATAATAGTTATCATGCCAGTATTGGAATGCCTCCATATGGAGCCTTGTATGGCAGAAGATGCAGATCTCCGATATATTGGGACGAAGTTGGTGAAAGGAAGATTTTGGGTCCAGAATTGATCCAGCAGACAAAGGAAAAGGTTGAACTTATTCGGAAAAGATTAGTGGCAGCTCAAGATCATCAATGCAAATATACTGATCCCGCCAGAAAGGATATGGAATTTAAAGTTGGAGAAGCGGTATTATTAAAGATTTCACCTTGGAAAGGTTTATCCAGATTTGGGAAGAAACGAAAGCTGAGTTCGCGTTATGTTGGCCCTTTTGAGGTTTTGAGGAGTGTGAGAAAGGTCGCTTACGAGCTAGCCTTACCACCTCACATGCAGCATATCCACAATGTGTTCCATGCGTCGATGTTGAAGCGTCATTTTCCTAATTCGAATCATGTGATAAAATATAAGCCAATTGAGATTCAACCAGATTTATCTTTTATAGAGCAACCGATGTAGATTTTAGACCGGCAAGAAAGAGTGCTTAGGAATAATTCTGTGTCATTAGTGCAAGTTTTGTGGAGGAATCCCAAGGTTGAGGAGTCAAATTGGGAGTTGGAAAGCGAAATGCTAGCCAAGTATCCTCATTTGTTTTCCTAAGCTGATTCTGAGGACAGAATCCTGGTAAGGGGGGAGGATGTAATATCCGGGAAAAAATCTATATATATTTTTTGATAATTAAATAAATATTATGTGTTTGTAGTAGTTTAAAATGTTTATTGACATGATATAACATGCAGTATTTGTTATATGTGGTTCTGCAAGGACCAGAAAATTTTTCGATTATTTGTTACGTGTTTAAAATGCAATCGTAAGAAAGAATCTGCAATCTGGACGCGTGTTTATTAGCGTTTTATCGAGGTACTTGTTTTACTTTATTTTCTATACGTTTGAATGCATTATATGAGTTTTCGAGGTTTTTGTTAATGTAGGAATTGTTTCGGTTTCTTAAAAATCAACTCACCGTGACCCCACCGGGACGTTAAAGGCCACAAAATTCATATTTTTATTTTTATAAAATCATTCCTATTTCATATACCCATTATTTTTGCATTTTTTATTATTCATAATTTTTGGGAAATTTTGGCATAAATTTATATTTATTTGTTTTAAAAATTATTCCCCATAATTATTATTTTTGGTCTTCATTATTTTAATTAAGAGATAAAAACGCCCTTAACTATTTTGGGGTATTTATTTTCCAAAAAATATCAATAGATGAAATTTTACTTTATTATTCATATTTATCCAACAAAATTTCAGGAAAATAGAAACACAACTTTTGGGGGTATAATCTTGTTCACAAAGATTAAATGATTTTGAGAGTTCTAGGAATTCATTCTTGATGTTCTCTATACCAAATTAATCCTCTCGTTGAACCCGTTCTTTTGATACCACTTTCATGAATCGAGGTGAATTATTTTTGAAATTCGAATATAGTGTTCTTGAGCTTGAATTTGGGTGTTTGATTTTACGGTAGTTTTGATTGTTTTTGATGTGTTAAACATGTTCACCATGATTATACAATCGATTCAAGTATAAATATGTGTTATTTGAGCCCCAAATTAGTAAAGTCGAAATATTGTTTTTTTAGGATTTTGATTTGATTTTCTGGTTTTTATATAGATTATTGGATGTTATTGTTACTAGGGACAAATTATAGAGAGTATAATCGTTTTTTTGATATATTGATCATTGAAATTGGTGTTGAATCAGTCAATTTACAAATTCGTCGGAATTGTGGAGCTTGGTCACCGGTTTTGGAATGGTTTTGGACGGAGAAATCATTTCGGTGATTGATTGATATTGATGTTGCTGTCATGGTGTTTCTGGGTCATTATAATATCGATTAGGACCGAAAATATGTTCGTAACGAGTCATTTTGGGACTCATCGGAGCTTGGCCGGAATTTTTCCTCCAGGTCGGAACATGGGAACAACGGCGGTGCTCTTCGAACATCCGGTCGTGTTCTTGAGTTGGCCACCATTCGAACTTCAAAGTCCCAGCCCCGAAAAACTAAAACTATTTATGCAATTTCTTTTTAAAATTTATTTCAAAATTCATTTTTATTTTCAAAAAAAATCATTTCTTTTATTTCCAAAATGAATTTAGTTAATTATTTTAATCAACTAAATTATTTTAAATTCCAAAAATTATTTTATTTTATTATTTTCAAAAATTAAAATTTGTTTTAGTTATTTATAATTTATTTTAAATAATTGTTTATGGATTTAATTTATTGATTAATTCATTTAATCAATTAATTTTATTTTAAAATAGTTAAATAAAATATAATTATTTATAATTAAGCTAAATAATTCCTAAAAATTATTTTAAGCTTTTAAAAATATATTTAATTATTTAAAAATCAATTAATATTATTATTAATTGATTTATTCTTTTTTTTCATAATAAATACACCGTTCGTTCGTTTAATACGAAACAAACGCGTCTAGATTCAGAAAATATTTCGCTTCAAATAAAATACTTTCGAGACCTAAATTCTTTTGTATCAAAAGGTCGTTTGTTTTGCGAGTCATTCTGAGTCGATTATTGATCGGTAAATACCATTTTTGACCCGATTTCAATTCTAAAAGTACCGAGACCTATCTTTTCACGATTTGACCTAGGTATTACATAAATTATGTGTTTAAGTGTTATTTGAATAACATGATTACGTGCTATGTGATCCACAAGCTATCTGTTTATAGTTTTTAATGCCATGATTAGTTATAAACGATCGGTAGACGTCGAGACGTATAGTTACGTCAATTGAGTTTGGTTTTGTTAATTAAAATAGTACTTTTGTTTATAGAATCGAGTAGTAAAGAGCGCAGTCAAGTGTTAGACTGAGTTGGTAGCCAGCAGTTATAAGCTGAGGTTTTAATGAAGAGTATTGAGCACAACATGCAAGTTTTCTCCCCTATTCTAAATTAAGAATAATGAATTACTTTATTTATTTTTATACCAGATGCAAGTATTCTCGAACCTCCTTGTGATATATTACAAGTATTTCTTCCCTATTCTAACTTCAGAATAGTTAAACATTTTATATTTCGCTGAAATAATCTTCAAATTGATCGATATTGAATAACTATACTATCCAGATATACTTTATACAGAGGAACTTTGTGATGAGATTAGCGAATAACTAATTGTTCTAGTTATTTCGCCATCAGTTGTTCAGATTACTCCGGACCATGTGAAATGGGGAGTTATATTGCTAAGGATGTCGTTTGATTCGACTTCTTTGATTAAAAACATTTTTATGGATTGGATGGTTGCGTAAGAGGCTTTGGCGGCGGTCCATTATGAGCTCTATATTATACTTAGATATATTACCTTGCTAGGCCAATGTATGCCTTGAATACCCCTTTGTTTAGTTGGATATGCTTCGGCATACCAGTGTTGCTCCGCGGCTGATCACCGGTGGAAATACACCGTCATTCGAGGATTCCAATCTAAAAATTATATAAAAGTATTATTTATCATCAAAGCTTATATTAGCTTTTAATATTGTTCAGACATTATTTTTTGGTTTTATTCTTCGGATATATTGTTGTTATTGTTCAAGCACAAGCTATATACTGCTTGCTGAGCATTTCTTTCGCTCATACTTGTTTATTATTCTGATCTTTCAGCTAGGACAGAGCAGGCCTGAGTTTCGGGTTTGGTTAAGAGTCGTGTGCTTGTAGATAGTTTTGGTGTGCCTTTCCGGGTATACTGTTTTAGGACGCTTGACTAGTCTAAAGGTTTGTAATAAAATCCGAATAATTTATAAAACTAAATAGACTTATGGGTTATAATAACATTTGGTTTGTATTAATGCATGTTCCATACTATATCCTGTGATCGATCTGGTTGCATGTTAAGGTGTCATATTTATTATTTTATTTCATTGTGTATATTATAATATTGTTTATCGGTTAGTGACTCCCAAATCCAGACCTCAGATTTGAGGGCATTATAATAATCCATAACTGGTGGCCTAACTGACTTGGTAGGAGTGGAACCAACTAAGGTGGTACGAGGCCTAGCCTGGGAAAAATCCTGTCTCCTGAATCTTTTATTCTTATTCCTTCCAAATCACTTCTGAAACTTCTGGATAGACTTTCCTTGATCCGCCTTATTCATCACATTCCCAAACTTTCTTTTTTTATCACCTTTTTCCTTGGTGGCTAATTTCTGGTCTCTTTCTATTACTAAAGCGGCCTGGACTATAAAGGTACATGTTTTGAGTTGTAAAGCTACTATTCCGCTTCGAATCTGTGGCTTCAACCCTTGTTGAAACCTCTTCGCCTTCTGGGCTTTTGTACTTACATACTCCAGTATAATTCTGGCCAATTTCGTAAACTTGGCTTCGTATTCTATCACGCTTCTTTCACCTTGCTTTAATTCTAGAAATTCAATCTTCGTCTGGTTATGCAAACAATCCGGTAATACTTTTCCAAGAAAAAATCTGTAAACCTGGTCCATGAGATAGGACCTTCTCCTTCTAATGCTCGGGCTGACTCCCACCAATAATTCGTCTCATTCTTAAGAAAATAACTTGCATAGTCCGTCTTAAGATCATCACTTACTTGGGTGAGCATAAAAGATTTCTCCATTTCCTTTAACCAAATCCTTGTAGCAACAGGATCTACTCCGGCCTTAAACTTTGGGGGTTTAACAGACTAGAAAGATTTAAAATTGACCATTTAGTTCAGCCCCCTCAACTGATGTTGTTGCTGAATCTGCAGCTATTGTTGTTGGATTTGTTGTTGTTTGTTGTATAAGTTGTTGTTGTTGTTGTTGCTGTTGAAATTATTATTTCTATTGCTGGAATTGTTGTTGTTGGGCCATTTGATTGGACTATTGGCGCAAAAAAACTAGCAATTCATTCATGGCTGGATCCCCAACAGATTCTCTACTGAAAGAGTTAGATGGTTATTTCTCTTGGGTGGCATTCTCCTGAAACATAGCAAATGATATATAATTTTAGAAATATCCTGTATAACAACATTTTTGTACATATGTGTCAGGAGAGTGCTGCCACAAGGAAATATTCCCATCCTTATTTGTTTGGGGTTCGTCCATAATGAATGGCTAAATTAATAAAATACCAGCAATAAATATAACAATAACAGTAACAACAATAATAACTGTGCCAAGATTTTTAAAGAAAACTAAACAACATATTTTATATAAACGAATTATGATGCAATAACAGTTCTGAATATCCAATTACAATACATCAATAACAACCCAGGCCGAATACATACCAAAATTTTCTTGTCATAGCAGCCTCCGACTAGTACATCATATCATACTAACTGATATTATACTACTGAACTCTAAAGGACACACGTGTCCGAGTTCTGACAACTACCAATTCTGAAGACAACTACCTAGCCACTACCTCCAATCACACTAAGATCGAACACCAACCAATCTAACAAAGCCTGGCACTGCATCGCCCTGGTCTCCGAACTGATAAAAGGCTCAATATATCTAGCTCTATCAATGGTTGACTGCGTAAGGGCTCTCACCCTAGTCTGAATATCCGGGGAAGGTACAATTACTCCCTGAAAAGGACCGATAGGCACACGGTCTAAATGCACAGCTAACTCGGGCCTCTGGTCCCTAATCAAGACCCCGTTCACGTCCTGGTGTACATGATAAGGAATGAGAGAGGAAGTGCATGAGGCAGGAACAGGTGGATCTGGAGGTCTAGGAAAAGTAGCCCTAAGTGCACAACCAGGTGGGAAGTCACAGACTGCAGATACTGACCTCTGAACCCATCAATGTTGCACACTCGGTCCGGCAGCATCACTAGGCATGAAATGAGTAATATGTGGGGGTGGCGCTGGTGCATCCTCAACTATAACATCCAGAGTCTGCTCCGTATATGCACTCTCACAGTTAGACTTGTTCTCTCGGGAGGGAGAACTAGAAATCTCTATCGGATGCTGCCAATAATATATATATAGGGAAGACACAACAAAAGGTTAGGGCAGTTCTATCAAAACATCATTAGATGCCAGGGTCATCTCCTTCAAAACCCTCAACTGGACTCTTAAACTCGCTCCTCTATATGAGTTGCTGACTCACACTTTTATATACAGTTTTCTACACATTATTGACTCTAATCCTAACCTAAATCAAGGACTTAAACCTGTCGCTCTTATACCAAACTGTGATGGCCTCAACCCCGGGGTCAGGAGTTGACGCCACGAACTACAATAAACCATAATTATAATATAACTAAATTCATAATATTACATAAGACGACCCCCTTACCAAGATCTTTACCAGGTTTAAATATGAATTAGGCTACTCAATTATTTCACCACTATTTATTTAAGTAAGTCTGATACACATACACCTATAACAACTCAACAGACCTACATCTGGTCTAACTTAAACTACCTCGTAAGATCCTGATAGAAGAGGAGCTGAAACTCTGCCCTGGCTACAGTGAACAGGTCTTCTATGTATCTGCGATATATATATATATATATATAACTATTTACAAGGGTGAGCAATCAATTGCTCAGCAGTACCAATATATGAATAACAGAATATAAAACATTATGCTAAACAATTATAGGAACAGAAATCATAAATCATTCATGTTTTAAAATCAGTAAAATAGGTAAAATGGATATCAACAACTAGCATTTTATTGGTGAGACTGCGTAGTTGTATGAACAGTTACGTGATAACTCAACACGATAACAACACTAGAACATGACAGGTTAATAATACTACGTCTACACAAGAAATCAGAAAAAATGAAGACAAGGCAAATACAAAGAATCAGAAGATTAGAAAAAGGCTTGAAATTAGTTTACAGGTCACTAAAAGAAGTTCATTTAATATGTTGATGCCTCAGTGAAGAATAAAGGTTAAAGACTTTCAGGGTTTCAGAAATGATGAAGATTCAGTGTATAAAGTGCTACCAGAAGAGTTCAGTGTATTGGCATTGATTGAAGATAGACAGTGTATGAAGTATAGGAATCTGAAGAATTGAAGACATGGTATAGATAGAGGTTAAAGAAGACAATTGCACTCTTGAAGTTATACTCACTGATAGGAGTTCATTTATATATCCAAGCGTCGGTGAAGAACAGTGAATGAAGTATTCAAGATTGTAATAGCATTGAAGACGTTGTCTAAAGTACCAGAAAGGATTCCAGTGAAAGTACATTTATTTATTGACAGTCAGTGTAAGAAGCAATGGATAATCAACCAATCTGTATCAACTCAGAAACACAAGACAAATTGAATTAGGTTCTCTCAATGCTAGTTGTTTTTGAACCAGACTAGTGCACCAAACATCAGTATACAAGAAGGGATTGTAATTCACTTATAGAAGAAATTGTTGATACAGTGAAGAATGGCAAAACAGAAGCAAAATATTCTAAGGCAAAAGACTCTTCACTCAGGTCGCCATAGAAGTGTAAGGACTACTACAATTAATCTATGTGGTCTCCATAGAGAATTACTCTAAGGCAACACACTGGTCGCCATAGAGACTTCCTCTAAGGCACCGTAGTGGTCGCCATAGAGAATTACTCTAAGGCAACACAGTGGTCGCCATAGAGAATTACTCAAAGGCAACACACTGGTCACCATAGAGAATTCCTCTAAGGCACCACAGTGGTCGCCATAGAGAATTACTCTAAGGCAACACACTAATCGCCATAGAGAATCAGTCGAAGGCACCAGTGGTCGCCATAGAGCATCTACTGGTCGCCACAGAGCAATACAGATGCTGGTCGCCAGAGGAATATATGTTGGTCGCCATAGAGCATCTATTGGTCGCCATAGAGCAACATAGATGCTGGTCGCCATAGAAGAGAAGCCAAGGAATTATACTAGTCATCATAGAATACTTGGGTGATTTTCCAGTGAATCAGAATGCAGCAATTCAAGGATGTATGCGGACACAAAGCTGCCACCTGTCCAAATGAATTGAAAGTCTACACAGAGAAGCAGAATATATAACAATTAATACAAATATTGTTAATATAGTTCTGTTCATCTTCTCTCTCATGAAAAGAGGTGATGAAAATAAGAAACAAAGAGAACACAGAGAAGCTCAGCACATTGATATCTGTTTAACTTCTCACCGGAGAAATGTTATAATGCCCGATTTAACTCTTGTATATTCATAGGGGCATTATAATCGTTATCCGGTAATTGAATCCTAGTACAAAACAAAAGCTAGATCATTGTATAGGATTTAATTTGTATATCTTTGTAGAAGCTAGAAACTTTTTGTTCTTAGATTGTAGCCGGTAAAGTTATTTACCAGAGTGTAGCAACACCCCTCGCGGATTTATATATGATTATATACTTCCCCGAATATCTTGGGTTCCTCGGTTTATATTCTCAAACACTATTCATCTCAAGAACACGGAACCACTAACCGAGCACTAAATCTATATCCGCTAAAGATTTGAAAGAATTTTTAATTTGGTGATTATCGTATTCAACCCCCCCTTCTACGATAATTCGGGACCTAACACATGTTTTTTCAAACATAATATCAATCATGTGTTGTATAAATACCAGAGTCCAATTTTAGCATGCTATTTTCATATCCAAATCAACTGTTCCATTACAGAAACTAAAACCAAAACCAATTGTTCCTTTGCGGGAACTAAAAAACCATAATCAGATATATTGGACGTACACAGGTGAAGATAGCTGATCAGTCTATCAACACCGGAACTTAGAGACTAGCTAGGTCTCTAACACTCTGGACTAATCAGTTTAAATAGTGCGCGCAAATGACTTAGCCTATTACGCTACCCATATTGGTCCGTTACCGAATAACGAGCCTCTTAGGCAACTCTAATCAGATTCCTTATATCCAGTTATAAATTTAATTCATACCTATCTCTTTTTTAAAACAAGTTTTATCACAACACATTTCATAACCTTTTCAATATCAATCCCAGTTTAGAGATAGGCATTTCAGAAGTTACTTTTCCCCTAAAACATTATTTAAACAAAAAACATTTATAATAACAGGGGATACGTAACTTAAAATGTTATGTTCCAGTATAAAGTTTAAATCAATAGTTCATTCATATATTTTTGAACCATAAAAAATATGGTCAGAGGTACTTGCCTTGGAGAGCTTTGACTACGGGATCAGTAGGTTACTTTTAGACTGACTTTAGAAGCGAAATACCCTAAGTTAGATGTAATAACCCCAAAAATTTTGGACATTTTGTAAACCTTATGAATAGTAATTTTGCTGATTATGCTGAATAAGAAAACTTTTCATGCCACACAATGTAGCAGTTCTTTTATTGATATTCTGAGGTCTTATTAGTACTCTATATGGTATATAAGTGTATGTAAAGATCGTCAGAATCCAAATCCGAACACTTTGATTTTTCCCGAAAATCCACCAGATACCGAAAGAATTGAGTATAAGGTAACATGATAAAAAGGATTTAAATTCAAGGATTTTTAGAGAGAATCATAAAAGGAATATAAAATATTGAGCAAGGTTTAGGGGAACCTATGTAATAAGATCCCAGGTATGATCCCTCAAACGATAAACGAGAACGAAAGTTAAGCGAATCGTATAACAGATAAGCGGTCATTAGCCAAGTAATTAGGGGTTAATCAAAGAGGTTAGTGGATGATGATGTCATCACACCAACAAGAAGAAGACAAGTGTAAGAGGATGACATGAGAAAGATGACATAGGCATGGTGACATAAGCATGACAAATGGAGGGATTGGTTGGTTGATTGTGAGCCACACAATTTTTACCATGGTAACAATCTAATTAACAACAAAAGGAAGTAACCAAGCTAAACACCACACAAATCATTTAATCAAACTAGAAACATTTTAATTCACTTTTTCTTCCCTTGCTCTCGGCCAAAACCAGAGCAGAAACTTAAAACTACCATATCTCCTTCAATACTCACTCAAATATTGTGTTCTATAGCTCGTTCGAAAGGTATTGATATGGCCTACAACTCTTGTTCACAAGGATCGTCCAAATAAGTACGGTAAGACCCTCATTTTTACAGTTCTTTAAATCGGACTTTTAGAAACTTCAAAACCTAACTTTATGTTCTTGATTTCTTTGGAAAGATCAAGCTTGTAGGAGGTTAGATTAAGGCTCCCTAAGGCTTCCTAGCAACTTAACACCGACCAAGGAAGGTATCAACTTCAAACCCTAGCTTTGATTTTATGATTCCATTAAGTTATATAGAAGCATTGTTAGTATTAAGGCTTGATCTTTGATTATAAGTAGTTTTGGTGGATTTGTATTGGTTTTGAATATTGGGTCTTTGATTGGTTGGATAAATTGGTAAATCTTGGAGTTGGGGACTGAGTTTGTAGTATGATGGTTGAATATTATTGTATTGGTGGTTGTGAGTGAATTGATGATAATTTAGAGTGTTAATTAAATTGGCAATCGAGTAAACATAAACGTCATAATGCCCGATTTTCCTTAACTGTTCTATTCTTAACTTTAGGATCCTTGAACTCACTGAAAGATTCTAACCTATTCCATTTTTAGATAGTTCATATTACGAGCTTCGTTTTTATATGTGGTTCGCTTGAATCCGATGCACGGTTTAGGAGATACGACCGTTTTAAGTAACGGCGTTTCACGAACGAACCATTACCCCTCGCCTTACTTTGAATCCTATGCTAGAGATAAGCAGTAGTTGCGTATACCCTTAGTATAGGGGACCCAAAGGTGAACATTTTTCTAAACCGGAAGTCGATGTTCCCGAGTATAATATATATATATAAATAGTTTTCAAAACCATTAATAGAATAAGGTTTATTCGATAACTTTATTTTAGTTAATGAATACTATTTTGAATAATCATTCGAGGACTTATGACTCCGCTTATTTTATTTAATGAATATTATTTTGAATATTTATTCGAGGACTTATGACTCCGCTTATTTTATTTAATGAATATTATTTTGAATATTCATTCGAGGACTTATGACTCCGCTTATTTTATTAAATAATATTCTTTATTTTATTAAAGAATAATGTTTCGATAATCAAACTTATTTTCGATTATTCAAATAAAGATCGTACTTTCGTATAAGTATATCTTTGGTTATTTATTATTCATTTCAAGTATGAGTTGTAAAACTTCTACTTCAATTATTTTTATAAAGATTATCCTTATGCGAATATTATTTAAATAATAATATTCAGATATTTTCTAATATATCGGGATTGATTTATTTCATTAAATCAGCATTACTCCAAACATTCTTAAAAATATTTTCGAGTCTTCAAAATGATTTTAAAAGTTAGAGCGGATCCCAAAACTCGTTTTCAGATTTAAGATCTTCCTTTCGAAGGAGACTTGAATATTCGCTCAAAAATCTAAGGGATCCGGCTCTGTGGTGTATTTTATATTCGCAACGAGGTTGCTGTTTTGGGAAAACAATTTGATTACTTGCCCAATATTCGGGAAGTAAGTCCATCTAATTGAGTCGGCATAAGCGACGGGCCGGGGTACGGTCTATCAAAGTGTAAGTGGCTGGGTGGCAGTCCATCAACGCGTAAGAGGCCGGGTGGCGGTCCAGCACAAGGTCCTAATGTGGCCAGGGTGATGACTGGTGGGGGATTCATCCATCTACTAGTAGAAAAGGTTACTTATTGGTATTTTTGCCTAATCAGCAAGATATGAGGTTTATGCCAAGGTTTTCTCCTTTCCAAATTCATTGGATATTGCAACTCTGTATATAATTTTCATAACAGAGGTTTTCAAGGAGTGTATGAAATGTATATATATAAATGTGTATATATATATCGGGACTTAGTGAAGTATCTCGTAACTTCATTTCTTTCAATAATATTTCAAAGATTGAATCTATTCAAATCTTATCTTGTAGTCTCATCTATGTGATGAACTTTTGAAACTGATTATACATTGAACGGTGGTAGTTCAAGTAGTATTCGAAAAAGATATAGGTATATTGGAGTATCTTGTAACTTCATCTTTTCAACGTATATCTAGTTAATTATTATCTTATGCATGACAAAGATTTTCAAAAAAATGTTGAGACAAACATGTCAAAGGATTTCAAAGATTGTGAAAAGTATATATGTATATATATACTGAATATTTTACGACTTGGTCGTGTTAAGATAACAAACTTGGTTCATTTTTACTTGACCAAGACTTTCTTGAGTACTATGAGAATGCTCATATATTGTAAATTATTATACATACTATTTCGGTGGGCTTGTTGCTCACCCTTGCTTTCTTATTTCATCACACAACATCATATATACAAGATGAACAGGACCAAGCTCCCAATTCGCGAGCGGATAGGAAACGTTCCGCAGTTTCCTATATGCGTTGATGTCGCTGTTGCTGAGGTACGAACTACCAATAGGCTAGGCTTTCAACTTTTGATGTACCAGACTTATGTATCTTTATGAATTGTAATAATGGCAAGTAAATGTAAATTTATTCAGAAACCCTATTAAGGTGTAATGGCATATAATTGTGGAATAAAATGACTCGTGTTATTTTTGGATATTCATCTCTGAGATTATAACTTGTGGTGTGTGTGTTTATTGTGGGGTCACAGTACGGAATAGTTGATTGTTTATTAAGATTGGGTGTTATTAAGGGAAATGGAACTCGTGACAACCTGGATTCCTAACCCCGGATTTGAGGGTGTTACAGAAATGGTATCAGAGCCAAGCGTTATAAACCTCAGAGATAATGTGACGTTAAAATAATAAGTTCACTAAGATAATAAGAACTCTTGCCAAGTTCATAGTCGGACTACCTAACGTAGTACTGACAGTTAAAACCCTTATGGGAACCCTTATAAATATCGTGATAGAAGTGTAGTTCGTTATCGTATATGGTAGCAGGACTCCGAAACCTGAGGTTGAGGAGCAACAATGCGATGATATTTTACATTGGGGATCAGATTGTGGATCCGATAGAGCGTCCTAACGAGGGACCGGATGATGTTCATATTGAGGATGTAGCGGTTGAGGATGTTGTCCTAGAAGGGATTGCTGCTAAGGAGGATTCCGTGGGGGATCCTGACAAGAATGAATAAAGGACCACTGAGGAATTGATAACCATGGTTAGGGAAACTACCAGAGGTAGGATTGGCCGGTTACTACCGGAGGCTCGTTCAAGTTGGTAAAGATAGTAGCCCCTTTAACGTGTTTACTCATAAGACTGAGAAGTTCGAATGGACAGAGAAATGCGAGAATAGCTTTCAAGAACTGAAGCAAAGGTTGGTGACGGCTCCTATGTTGGCGTTTTCGGATGGAAAAGGAGATTTTGTTATTTGTAGTGATGCTTCACATAAGGAATTAGGGTGCTTCTTATACAACACAACAAGGTAATCGCGTACGCGTCAAGACAATTAAGGGAATATAAAATTCGATATCCCCACCCATGAGCTTGGGCTCGTGGCAATAGTTTTGCCCTAAAGATTGGAGGCACTACTTGTATGGAGAGAAGTGCGAGATTTACACAAGCCATAAGTGCTCTAGTGCATTTTCACGCAGAAAGAGCTCAACATGCGCCAGAGGAGGTGGTTAGAGCTAATCAAGGATTACGATTATGAGATTCTTTATCATCCAGGGAAAGCCAAAATGGTGGCTAATGCCCTTAGTATAAAGGAGAGACTCAAGATGAAAATGTCTTTGGGAGAGTTGATAAGAGATTTTGAGAAAATGGAAATAGAAGTGAAGGTAACCGGAGCCGGTACCGAAACGCTATTTGAGATTGCAATACAGCCCGAATTATCGAAAAAGATCATATTGTGCCAAGAAAAAGTGATGAATGAAGGTAGAGAGTCAATGACTGGAGAAGAGATTAATACCAAGAAAGATGATAAGGGAATAACGAGGTATTCCTACAGAATTTGGGTTCCAAACGTTTAAGAGCTTAAGGACTGGATCTTAGATGAAATCCATAGCTTGAGGAATAAGATTTAGGGCAAACCCCGAATGTGGTAGTCAGGGAGGTTGCCATTAAGAAAGAAGGAGCCCATAACATAATGAAGTGGAAAACAAGGATTTTAACGTATAAGATAACCCCAAGTATGGGAGAGGGAGGAAACATTTCATACTAAGGAAACAAAAAGTCGAGTAAGGAAAGGAGACCCGAGACGGTACTCCTATACGGAAATTCATGGACCTGTCTAAAGAGAACTTAGACTATTATCCCCAACCACCACCCTGAGGAGACAGTGCGGTGGGAAATTCTTTCAGGACCTTTAAGTCGTTAAGCTCTCAGAGTTCCAAGGAACAAGCAAACCCAGTAGAGGCGAGAGCCTGGCTAAAGGAAATATAGGAATCATTTGAGATTCAAAATGATGGATGAATCACAAAAGACTGTTTTTATCACATACCCTCCTAAGAGAGAGGCCACCCGCTAGTGAAAGACCAAGAAAGGCACGGAGCCAGAGGTTAGAATAAACTGATTAAAGTTCAGTCAATTATTTTTGGGAAAGTAATTCCCAAGGTTATGGAGATAGTGTAAAAGCTTTAGAGCCTGAACAAAGGCGGACGAGTATGATGAATTATGAAGCTAAGTTGTAAAAGTTGTCAAGATTCGTTCTGATGACAAGAATCCCAGAATGACTTGATGTTTGAAGTCAATGAGTAGTGGGTTCATGAAATGATTGTAATAGAAAAGAAAATAAAAAGAAACTGAAGTGGAAAGGAAAATAAAGGTAATAGAATTTGAGGAATGATAAGGGAGTTGGGTATGAGGAAACCATAAAGACTCGTAGCAATAGAAATAGAAAAGTATGTATTCGTCAGGATGAGGGTGATTCACCATAAGTTAAAGTTGATGGTTGAAGGCATAAGAGATACATATATTTTATTCCCTGTAAGTTAGGAGGATTCGAGGAAACCTTGAGATAGTTAAAAGGATAAATAATGAGACACGGATAGACTGAGGAGACAAGAAAGTAAGAAATTAGGAAAATTGGATGAAGGAAGTGACCTTCAAGAATGTGGAGTGTAAGACCGGTGGCATAATACCCAGAAAGGGAGACGTCAGGTATGAAAGATATCCCAATATTGAGTTGACTGTTGAAATAAACAGCAAAAGTAAATTATGAATTATTAAGAAGAAGTTCACGTTGAACATGACCAATATCTTCCAGAACATCCCTGTTGTCATTACCAAATTAGGAAAGAAAAGCGGGTAACCATTGTTATCTTTTGAAGGCCATATGGATTGACCTCAGTTTGAATAAGGATGCTATTGTGAAATTGGTATAGACTATCTGGGTGGGAATGATTGAATAAGATAATCTATCAAGGATATATGACTTGATTTATCCATAAAAGGATGCAAGTACCTTTTTAAAGGTGGAATTAAGGATATAACTTCGTTAACTTGAGATTAACCATAGAGGAATGCATGAAGGTTGGCATTTCACCCTTAATAGGGACAGTATGAGTTTTGACAGTATGAATTGGAAAGGATTAAGGTAACAACAACCTTTAAGGATCAGTGGAGAAATTTTTCAGAAGTGTATAAACAATGGTTCTAGTATTAGTAAATGATATTTTGATATGCCTATATCTAGGGAATACAGGAGGAACGATTTAAGGATAACCTTAGAGGTTTTATAAGGAGAAAGGTAATATTCAAAGTTCTCAAGAATATAAATTTGATAAAGGAAAAATGGCGTAATTATAATAATGCCAGGTGGGCACGTGTTAAACCATAAGAAGTATAGATTGAACCAATGAAGGTCAGAATTGTTAAAGCAAGAAGGGCCCAAGATAAAAGACGTCCTAAGTACGATTGAGAGTCAGCCATGATAATGTTTACATTTGAAGACTAAGGCAGTGACTTATGGAAAAATGGTGATTTTTTTTTATCACAAGGACTTAAGAAAAGCATTTTCACATAAGCAGTGATTTGAAATGAGGTAAAAAATTTAGTGAAGGTGGTTAAAATGACATTGATTGTAAGGAAATATTACTATCAGGAAAGGCCAAAGAGGTGGTCGACACTTTAAGTGTAAGAAGACAATTATCGGCGCTCGTGCCAGATGAATACAGTGATAATGGTTAAAGCCGTGAAGATTGTATTATGGTTTGAAAGATTGACATTCCTTCTGATGATTGTGCGATACTCAACCGTGATAGTAGTTTGGTAAAGATTTAATTTATGAAATCGCCGTGAGCGGGCTATCTATCTTATAAGGTCATATCTTGAGATAAGCCAGGACTATGTTACGAAAGGACTAAATGAACCTTTGAGCTTCAAGTTTCCTAATAAAGACATATGGTTAATAATGGTATTAACCTACTATCATTGCTTTGATTGAAAATCTTCTGCAATTTTATCTGCTTCATGTCATGTATGTACGTCAGGATCAGGAGTGTTCTTCATGGATCATGAATGGTGATTATGTTACCTCCTTAGAAGGTTTTGATACGGTAAGTATGGACTCTGTATGATTAGCTATTAAGATTTTGAGGAAAACGAATGACTACAGTAGGTCAGTGGTGGACCATAGTAATGCTACAATGAGTCTATGAATAATGAGACGATGACAACTGTGAGAGTTGTATTGTAATGAATGTTGAGATTGCGTACCACTAATCGGGTCGTGGTGATGTATAAGTTATTATTGATAGACTATTTAAGTCGATTATCTACCTATTAAATATTTATTCCATCTTATCAATAGAGGGTCGTATTACTATACGAGGAAGGTTGCGATGCAAGCATAGAATTCTAATAACGATGATGTCTAGAATGAAATCCCAGATTCGGTTTTCGATGTCGAGGGAGTTTCAAAGGTGATTATTTATAAGCTCGAGCAAGAGCATGGGACCATAGAATGATGGACAGAATAGTAGATATTCAAGAGCATGAAATGCGATGCTATATTACTTGATGTTGATATATATATATATATGTTTTGTTCTCCTATGACAAACCTCTATAGTTCAGAGGTAGATTCCAAGCCAGATATTTTGTGGCAGTATTCTTTTCATATACAATTCTCTTCAATTCGTTCTTTTCTCTCCTTTTCATTTTGTATAAGCTGAGAAGAACAACCCTTCCAGAAGGGGAGGTATTGCCTAATTGTAAGTCATATGTCATAGCCTATTTGTATATTCGAGGATTCAACTCAACTCAAATAAGAATGTAATAAGTAAATAGTGGAACTACCATCAGAGAGATCTCGCAAAGTAATATCTGTCAAATGATTCAGAGACAAGGTTCATCTACAGACTTGAGGAATTAATTCACTGGAAGAAGTTCAAGAAATTGATCATGCCTCAGTGATATAAGTCAAGATCGTGGATTTAATCAAGTGACAGAGATCTCGTCAGAGTATCAATTAATTACAAGGATTTAATCTGAAGAAAATCAAAGTGTCAAAGTCAAGACATGAAGAAACGTCACGGAAGTTAGTCACTCATGAACCAGACAGTACATCGAGTGTCAACGTTGAAGTGGTGGAATTGATTCATAATTTTCAGTGATTTTCAGAAGATTTGCAGAAGAATGGTTGCTGCTCAAGACTAGAATTAATTCTCTATTAATTAATTAATTCATCTAATTTAATTAAGAAAATATATTATATCTGCAAAGAATAATTTATTTATTAATTGAATTAATTGATTAATTAATTCTGAATTAATTTTAGGAATTTTCAGAAGTTTAATTGGATTAAATTCAAGCATTAAATCAGCAAGACAATTGAAAATGAACTAGCATGACAATCAGGATTGTCATACCGATTGTCATGCTAGGCCATATTCAATTGTCACACCGAAAGTTACTCTAGGAGGATGATTGTCTTGCTAGTTCATTCTGATTGTCATGCTAGTTCATTCAGATTGTCTTGCTAGTTCATTCAATTGTCTCACCGAAAGTCTTGCCAGCTATAGGATTGTCATGCCAAGTCAATTCTATTCGTTTGTTGATTTAAATAGAAGCAAAGAAGCAGCATATCATTTTATCATCCACACAAGTCAAGAAAAAAAGAGCAGCCGCCTTGAAATATAAAATCATCTTCTCTGCAGAAATTCAAGATCAATTTCTAGTTTGTTAATGTTAAATCCAAACCACTAGAATTATTTATCTTGTTCTTGTGTAACAATCTAGCGGATCAAAATCCCTAGAACTTAATCTCAAATCGCATTTAGCATTTGATTCTAATTATTGCAAAAATAGAAAAAGTTCATGTCGAATTAATTCTAGATTTGTAATAATTGATTTGAGATTAATACCTTGTAATCGATACAGTTGTTGTAACACGTTTCAAGTTTAATAATATTTTTATTTAACTTGAATTTTGTTTCACATTTTTTATTCCGCATTTTATTCGATTATTTGGTACTGTTTGTATTCAACCCCCCTTCTACAAACACATTGGGACCCAACAATTGGTATCAGAGCCTTCTGATTAATGAACAAATCAAGATCCTAGACTTTTGTGATTTTTCAACTCCTTGAATTTTTATTTATTCAAAAATTCATAATGACTTCACATAAAGTTGGAACCGTTAAAATTCCACAATTTGATAAAGAGAATTATATCATGTGGAAGAAGAAGATGCTATTATTTTTACAAGTTGCAAATCCCAAATATTCAAACTTGTTAAAGAAGGGTATAAAAACTCCGATGGTTATTGAACCGGAGGTAATAATAGATGGTGTGGTGACTACTGAAGCTAGAACCTATCCAAAAGAGCCTGAAGATTTTACTCCTGCTGAGAAGGAAGAAGCCTCCTTGGATGCCAGCCTTCAATTAATATTAATTGATTCCCTTGATCCCTTGATGAACAGACATGTGATGAACTGTAAAAATTCCAAACACATGTGGGAAACTATTGAGGTGATTAATGAAGGCACAGAGGAAGTTAGGGAGAACAAGTTGGAAATCCTAACCTCTGAATATGAACATTTCAAATCAAATCCAGGAGAAGGAATTACTGAAGTGTTTGAGAGGTACAATGCGTTGATCAACAACCTGAACATCAATGGAAAGTATTATTCAATCAGGGAGGTCAACAAAAAGTTCCTTTTAACACTGCCAGCTCATCTTGAACATAGAATCACTGCCATTAGAGAAGCTAGAGATCTGAGTGAGATTTCTTTGGACAGGCTCTATGGAGTGTTAAAAACTTATGAGTTGGAGCAGATTCAACAGAAGGAAGTCTACGGGAAGGATAGAATGGTCAGCACATCTAATGCACTTGTAGCTGAAGGTCAACAACAACAACAATCTCAACAGTTAGAAAGAATGGTACAGTTTTCCAAGGGTGAGGAAAATGAGTTAGTAGCAGAATATGATCCTCCTACTACAAATCAATCAAGTGATGATTTTTATTCCTTGGAAGAGCTGGAGCAATTGGAAGACGAGTCAATGGCCCAAATTGTCAAGAGATTCTCCCATGTCAGATTCAAGAGGAATCCCAAGCTTAAGTACAAGTCCAACTACAACAAATTCCAGAAAGGTGGATCTTCATCCTCTAACACCAGCAGTGGTGGATACAAAACAGGGATGGTTGATCGAAGCACCATTAGATGCTATAACTGCAATGAGTTGGGACACTTTGCCACAGAATGTAGGAAGCCAAAGCAAGTAAGAAAGAACTCTGAAAGGGCTTATCTGGCAAAGGGAAGAAGCTGGGATGATACTGACAGTGAAGATGAAGATGAAGGAAATCTTGCTCTTATGGCTATTGATGGAAAAGCTTCATCGTCAAGAATAGAGGTAAAACTTTCTGATGCTGAAATGGTTTATCATCTAAGAGGTAACTTAGATTGTGCACGTCGTGATAATGAACTGTTAAGTTTACAGATCACAGACCTTGAGAAAGAGGTCAATGAATTAAGACTTGTGCACATTAATCAAGACAAATTAAAAGAACAGGTATCTTTTCTAGAGAATAGAGTTGACTGTTATAGAAAACTCGAAACTATTCTCAAAGACAAGATCACCGGTCTTGAGACTAAGGTTAGAGCCTACTTCAATTCTTGTTTGAAGGCTAAAGAGTTCTACAGTAAGCAAGCTGTTAATCAAACATCTGGAATAGGATATGATTACAATGCTGCTACTGGAGAATTAGGCATAAACTCCCCTCCTCATGTCTGTGCTAAAGGGAGGGAAGTACCACATGTGCTTAAGGGTGTTGATGAACCCCTCTATAAAGCATCAATTGTTGAACCATTTGATGCGACCTCTTCTGTTATTCAAGAAGAAATACGTGCTGAAGATCATGCTAATGAGAAGATTGTTTCCAAGTCAAGTGAGTCGAAAGTTCCAGTCAAAGTTGTGAAAGCAACTGAGACTAACTCAGACACACATGAGTTGGATAACAATAATGCCATGTCTACCATGCATAAATTGCCTGCTGTTAATCACTCTCATAAAGCATGTGGTGTTGCTAATTGTATGTCTTGTGCTTTTAATATGATGTATGCTTATTTTAATGGTAAGCATGTGTCTAATGATAAGACTACTCCTCGTCAGCATGTGAATAACAAGAAGCATGATAGGTCTAAGACTGCTAGTCCTTCTAAGGCTAGAAAGGAGACATTTGTGCCTAAGCTTAAACAGAAATTTGTTAAGGCTGTTTACAAGGTCAAATGTTCAGTCATTGAGAAAGTTGAGACAATTAAAATTAAAAATGTTGTTTTGCCTGATAAAGGACAGTTCTACAAGTATGCCGGGCCCAACCAAGTTTGGGTTCCGAAGAAGGTCTAATCCATTTGAAGTGCAGGGCATTAAACAGGTGTAACCGGTAGTGTGGATTCTTGACAGTGGATCATCAAGACATATGACCGGAGATAGAGCCCTGCTATCAAATGTGGATTGAGAAAGCTGGCCCCCTGGTTACCTTTGGAGATAACAGCAAAGGTTTATCTGAGGGATATGGCTGTTTGCAAGTTGGGAATGTTATCATTGTAATTTTGTATATTGTGCTAGGTTATTATCAGGAAGCAGTATCTAACATATAGCACCAGTGACGAGACTTGAGAATATTACGACATATCAGGCACCTGCTGCACATTACACTTGGAATTATACTCTAGTAAGATGTGTACAAGTGTACTCCTGGTTGGTGAGTCAAAAAGAGGAAGTCAATGCACCACAGTTCATGGACTTTGCAGCTGCAGATCTATTGGACTATGCAATCTCTTCTTCACAATCTCACTTCAGGTTGGTATGAACTAGTATACTGCTCAAGCAATCGTCAAGAACATGGTATGGCACTCTAACAGAAGTTGTAATTTTATATGAACTAGTAGAGTCGTCATATTAATAACTATCTTATCACTAGGCACAAACATATTGTTTTATATGTGCAGTGGTATATTGTTAATGCAACATAACAATTAGTATCTAAAGTACTTGACAAGTATCGGTCAATGATATGTTGTTAACATTATGTTGCAGATATTTGTAAGCTTTTGACATGAATGAGAATTACTTAGACTTTACCCTAAGCGATCAATGTTTTATCAAAAACTCATTCATTTTGAAAAACAAAAATTAAACTTCTTTCTACATTAGTGATTTATTATTTCATGTAAAATCTTTTGAAATCACTATTGTAAATCATTTTCTCTCTATTACCATATATTCTGTGTTACAGGTTCAGTCTTCAATGACTTTCTTTCATTAACAGTCATGAGGTTGAAAACCCACAACGTCTATCCCAGACTGTAAAGACAAACACAAAAACAGAACCAACCAACACTCTCTTACCACTAAATGTAGTATGAATGAGCGTGAGGGAGATAGTGCCTAGTGCACCACATAAGGAAGGTTCTGTAGTCAACCCAGTAGCTCTGTCTCCTACATAGATGAGTAGTATTTAAACCGAGACAACTGCTAGCCCCCATACATCTTCTCAAAAAGATGTAATGGCTGAAAAGGCACTAAAACATTTACTAGATTCATTCTATCAACAGGGTGCATCTATTGAATTTTGCCTGTCGGCCAAGGTATCCGATGTAGTGTCACCACTTCAAACATAAACAATTCTTGATGCACAAGGAGATGTTACACACACAAAGGATGAGTTGACGGAAACAAGAGTTTCGACCATTTTAAGGTCAGATTCGATTGTTTAAGGTTCGTTAATGGACCAATTGCCTTTACAGGTGTTAGGAGAGGATACTGATCCAAAAGCCATATGTCAGTGGTCAGTGTCTACCTCCCCAGGCTTAAATCCCCTGGATGCATCTGCGGATAGTGGATCTGACATAGGTGCAGATCGGCAACTTGTTGACAATGATTCAGATATTACCTGATGAGTCACAAGGAAATGTCTTCACAGGCATTAGAAGGGAACTTTGATCTTTATGCTAAATTCTTTGGATCATTGTTTACCTTCCCAGAATTCAAATCTGGAACCCTAAAAAGGAAACTAGCAACTTGTAGATTATGACTCAGATTCATCTGACGAGTTTAACAAGGATGGGGATTTGTTAACTCCCATTGCACCACCTGTGACCTCCTTAAGGATGGCTAAGGTGATTTTCCTTGCAGGTACAGCTGGATTATGGAGCTATGAGAGAAGAGTGATACACTTGTGAGAATGAGTGTAAACACGAGTGGAGAGAAGAGTGAAACACATGTGAGGTACACTAAAACACAATCACACACTCACAGTGAGGAAGAAAAAGAAACTACTTGTTATTTCTTTTCCAACCAAGTGAAATATGAGAACTCCTTCAAACGACGGCATACATTCCTTCTTTAAGGGGGAGATAGAAGCTTAAGTAATAGTTTGGAGGATTCCTCAACTAAGGGGGAGAAATAGCAGGGAGGAAGAAAAAGATCCTAAACATGTACACTACACCACACCATTGTTGTTTGTAACTGCGGATCCTATTGTACGGGAGAGGTGGTAAACACAAGGTGATTTCCTAGTAAGGGAAGAAGCTGTTAGGGGAGTACCATTGGTTTTTATCTGCGGATCCTATTGTACGGGAGAGGTGGTAAAACGAAGGTGATCTTCTTTAATCAGTTGATTCTCATAGGGGGAGAAGCAAGAGATATGGGCTTCTCAACAGGAAATGTGGTTGTACAAAAGAAGATGGAACTACTTGAAGATATGTTCAGTCTAGAGGAACATCTACTTGGAATCTGGAAAATGTTAAATCTCATCCAGAACTTTTCTGCTATTTACTTTGCATGTATATTTATATCTTTTTCTTATTTGTTAGTTGAGTTATCCTCTAGGTATTTGTGTGTTATTGTCTAACAAACAAATAGGGGGAGATTGTAAGTCATATGTCATAGCCTATTTGTATATTCGAGGATTCAACTCAACTCAAATAAGAATGTAATAAGTAAATAGTGGAACTACCATCAGAGAGATCTCGCAAAGTAATATCTGTCAAAGGATTCAGAGACAAGGTTCATCTACAGACTTGAGGAATTAATTCACTGGAAGAAGTTCAAGAAATTGATCATGCCTCAGTGATATAAGTCAAGATCGTGGATTTAATCAAGTGACAGAGATCTCGTCAGAGTATCAATTAATTACAAGGATTTAATCTGAAGAAAATCAAAGTGTCAAAGTCAAGACATGAAGAAACGTCACGGAAGTTAGTCACTCATGAACCAGACAGTACATCGAGTGTCAACGTTGAAGTGGTGGAATTGATTCATAATTTTCAGTGATTTTCAGAAGATTTGCAGAAGAATGGTTGCTGCTCAAGACTAGAATTAATTCTCTATTAATTAATTAATTCATCTAATTTAATTAAGAAAATAAATTATATCTGCAAAGAATAATTTATTTATTAATTGAATTAATTGATTAATTAATTCTGAATTAATTTTAGGAATTTTCAGAAGTTTAATTGGATTAAATTCAAGCATTAAATCAGCAAGACAATTGAAAATGAACTAGCATGACAATCAGGATTGTCATACCGATTGTCATGCTAGGCCATATTCAATTGTCACACCGAAAGTTACTCTAGGAGGATGATTGTCTTGCTAGTTCATTCTGATTGTCATGCTAGTTCATTCAGATTGTCTTGCTAGTTCATTCAATTGTCTCACCGAAAGTCTTGCCAGCTATAGGATTGTCATGCCAAGTCAATTCTATTCGTTTGTTGATTTAAATAGAAGCAGAGAAGCAGCATATCATTTTATCATCCACACAAGTCAAGAAAAAAAGAGCAGCCGCCTTGAAATATAAAATCATCTTCTCTGCAGAAATTCAAGATCAATTTCTAGTTTGTTAATGTTAAATCCAAACCACTAGAATTATTTATCTTGTTCTTGTGTAACAATCTAGCGGATCAAAATCCCTAGAACTTAATCTCAAATCGCATTTAGCATTTGATTCTAATTATTGCAAAAATAGAAAAAGTTCATGTCGAATTAATTCTAGATTTGTAATAATTGATTTGAGATTAATACCTTGTAATCGATACAGTTGTTGTAACACGTTTCAAGTTTAATAATATTTTTATTTAACTTGAATTTTGTTTCACATTTTTTATTCCGCATTTTATTCGATTATTTGGTACTGTTTGTATTCAACCCCCCTTCTACAAACACATTGGGACCCAACACTAATGACTATCTATCTGTGTGATAGAAGCCTAGTAGGATACCACATGTTGTTTAATTGCTTGTCAAGTACTAAAGGCTGGCCACCTTCTGTACTAACTATGCAATAGAACAAGTGTTCATGATCATAGTGATCTCTCAATAAATTCTTTTACTTCTATACGAAGGACCAAGCTTTCGAAGATGGAGGCAGCTAGAGATGAAGTGGTACCAAGTACGGTGGTATTCCGATTCTAACGCGTTCGTGATACTAAGGTTGACGCGATTATTAAAACGTTATAAAACTCTAGTGAGTAAAGGTATATCTAGAATAGTATCCTGTACGGAAGATAGTAAAGATTACAAACTGGAAAAGAATGGGTATTGAGAAGCAAAAGCTGTAGTGCTAGAAGCTATGATGAGAGTCTGTGCAATAGACTTGAAAGAATTTGGAATGATCACTTAACGCAGATTGAGTTTTCTTACGATAATAGATCGTATGTCAGTATCGAGATATCGCCTTATGAGATCCTTAGGGAAGACAATGTCGATCTCCCTTATGTTAGGATGAAGTTGTAGAGCGCAAGATGCTCGGACCAGCAGTGATCCGAAGGACCAAAGATATAATAGATCTAATCAGAGAACGGCTGGTAGTAGCCCAAGATGGACATAAGAAGTATGTTGATTTAACGCGAAAGGACAAAGAATAGGAAGTAGGGGACCTAGTGCTGTTTTAGGTACTCCCTTGGAAAGGATGGATGAGGTTCGGAAAGAAAGGAAAGCTAAGCCCATGAATTGTTGGACCCTTGGAGATATTACGACATATTGGGAAGTTAACATGTGAGCTAGCCCTACCCCCGGACCTGTAACAAGTTCATAATGTGTTCCACGTATCAATGTTAAGGAAGTGTAATCCGGATGCCAGACAAATAGGGGCATATGAGCGCATTGGCATGCAACCAAACTTAACCTATATGGAGCAACCAGGAAGGGTAATAGATCGAAAAGGAACAAGTGCTAAGGAGAAAGGAACAAATGCTAGTCAGGATTTTGTGGCGGAACCACAATGTGGGAAAATTGACTTGAGTGTTCGAAGTGCAATGCTAAGAAAGTATCCCTATTCATTTCTATCTGATTCCGGGACGGAATCCTTTTAAGGAGGGGAGACTGTAATAACCCCAAAAATTTTGGACTTTTTGTAAACCTTATAAATAGTGATTTTGCTGATTATGCTGAATAAGAAAAGTTTTCATGCCACACAATGTAGCAGTTCTTTTATTGATATTCTGAGGTTTTATTAGTACTCTTTATGGTATATAAGTGTATGTAAAGATCGTCATAATCCAAATCCGAACACTTTGATTTTTCCCGAAAATCCACCAGATACCGAAAGAATTGAGTATAACGTAACATGATAAAAAGGATTTAAATTCAAGGATTTTTAGAGAGGATCATAAAAGGAATATAAAATATTGAGAAAGGTTTAGGGGAACCTAAGTAATAAGATCCCAGGTATGATCCCTCAAACGATAAACGAGAACGAAAGTTAAGCGAATCGTATAACAGATAAATGGTCATTAGCCAAGTAATTAGAGGTTAATCAAAGAGGTTAGTGGATGATGATATCATCACACCAACAAGAAGAAGACAAGTGTAAGAGGATGACATGAGAAAGATGACATAGGCATGGTGACATAAGCATGACAAATGGAGGGATTGGTTGGTTGATTGTGAGCCACATAATTTTTACCATGGTAACAATCTAATTAACAACAAAAGCAAGTAACCAAGCTAAACACCACAAAAATCATTTAATCAAACTAGAAACATTTTTACTTCACTTTTTCTTCCCTTGCTCTCAGCCAAAACCAGAGCAGAAACTTAAAACTACCATATCTCCTTCAATACTCACTCAAATGTTGTGTTCTATAGCTCGTTCGAAAGGTATTGATATGGCCTACAACTCTTGTTCACAAGTATCGTCCAAATAAGTACGGTAAGACCCTCATTTTTACAGTTCTTTAAATCGGACTTTTAGAAACTTCGAAACCTAACTTTATGTTCTCGATTTCTTTGGAAAGATCAAGCTTGTAGGAGGTTAGATTAAGGCTCCCTAAGGCTTCCTAGCAACTTAACACCTACCAAGGAAGGTATCAACTTCAAACCCTAGCTTTGATTTTATGATTCCATTAAGTTATATAGAAGCATTGTTAGTATTAAGGCTTGATCTTTGATTATAAGTAGTTTTGTTGGATTTGTATTGGTTTTGAATATTGGGTCTTTGATTGGTTGGATAAATGGGTAAAACTTGGAGTTGGGGACTGAGTTTGTAGTATGATGGTTGAATATTGTTGTATTGGTGGTTGTGAGTGAATTGATGATAATTTAGAGTGTTAATTAAATTGGAAATCGCGTAAACATAAATATCATAATACCCGATTTTCCTTAACTGTTCTATTATTAACTTTAGGACTCGTGAACTCACTGAAAGATTCTAAACTTTGCCATTTTTAGATATTTCATGTTACGAGCTTCGTTTTGATATGTGGTTCGCTTGAATCCGATGCACGGTTTAGGAGATACGACCGTTTTAAGTAACGGCGTTTCACGAACGAACCATTACCCCTCGCCTTACTTTGAAACCTTGGTTAAGGCTCTTAAATGACTAATTGGAGTATGAAACAATTATGTAAAGTGGATTAGGCAGTTGGTAGGGTATTCGCGAAAGCGTCGCCTTAAAATTCATAATGGTTAATTTATTAAAAATGGTGGACCCGAGGGTACTCGAACGACTTATGTGATTTGTTAAGCGTAGAAATGACCATAAGCAAACGTTAGGGTTCAATTGGTTAAAGTCTAGTTTCTTAAGCGACCGTGGTTAAATTCCGGCTTATGTTGTTGTTCATAGGTTACCGGACCCACTCTAAGCTTAAGTCTACCCCGGAGCACTCAGGCAAGTTTTCTACCCGTTATACTGTTGTTGTGATGTATATATGCATATGCATTATCTTGTGATAAGTGCATGATTGTTATTAGCAAATTTTGCGATATATTGGAGCATGCTGATATGGTATATATGCATGTCTGTTTCGTAATCTTGATATCTAATTGTTGATTCAAATGCTTATAAGTTGTATAATACCTACGCTAGAGATAAGCATTAATTGCGTATACCCTTAGTATAGGGGACCCAAAGATGAACATTTTTCTAAACCGGGAGTCGATGTTCCCGAGTATAATATATATATATATAAATAGTTTTCAAAACCATTAATCGAATAAGTTTTATTCGATATCTTTATTTTAGTTAATGAATATTTTAGTTAATGAATATTATTTTGAATAATCATTCGAGGATTTATGACTCCACTTATTTTATTTAATGAATATTATTTTGAATATTTATTCGAGGACTTATGACACCGCTTATTTTATTTAATGAATATTATTTTGAATATTCATTCGAGGACTTATGACTTCGCTTATTTTATTAAATAATATTCTTTATTTTATTAAAGAATAATATTTCGATAATCAAACTTATTTTCGATTATTCAAATAAAGATCGTACTTTCGTATAAGTATATATTTGGTTATTTATTATTCATTTCAAGTATGAGTTGTAAAACTTCTACTTCAATTATTTTTATAAAGATTATCCTTATAGGAATATTATTTAAATAATAATATTCAGATATTTTCTTATATATCGGGACTGATTTATTTCATTAAATCAGCATTACTCCCAACATTCTTAAAAATGTTTTCGAGTCTTCAAAATGATTTTAAAAGTTAGAGCGGATCCCAAAACTCGTTTTCAGATTTAAGATCTTCCTTTAGAAGGAGACTTGAATATTCGCTCAAAAATCTAAGGGATCCGGCTCTGTGGTGTATTTTATATTCGCAACGAGGTTGCTGTTTTGGGAAAACAATTTGATTACTTGCCCAATGTTCGGGAAGTAAGTGTATCTAATTGAGTCGGCATAAGCGACAGGTCGGGGTACGGTCTATCAAAGTGTAAGTGGTTGGTGGCAGTCCATCAACGCTTAAGAGGCCGGGTGGCGGTCCAGCACAAGGTCCTAATGTGGTCAGGGTAATGACCGGTGGGGGATTCATCCATCTACTAGTAGAAAAGGTTACTTATTGGTATCTTTGCCTGATCAGCAAGATATCAGGTTTATGCCAAGGTTTTCTCCTTTCCAAATTCATTAGATATTGCAACTCTGTTAATAATTTTCATAACAGAGTTTTTCAAGGAGTGTATGAAATGTATATATATATATATAGGTCTATATATATATCGGGACTTAGTGGAGTATCTCATAACTTCATTTCATTCAATAATATTTCAAAGATTGAATCTATTCAAATCTTATCTTGTAGTCTCATCTATGTGATGAACTTTTAAAACTGATTATATCTTGAACGGTGGTAGTTCAAGTAGTATTTGAAAAAGATATAAGTATATTGGAGTATCTTGTAACTTCATCTTTTCAACTTATATCTAGTTAATGATTATCTTATGCATGACAAAGATTTTCAGAAAAATGTTGAGACAAGGTTAGATATATAATATCACCTTGCAACGATATTTTATACAAGTTATAAACTGGAACTCTGTGTATATTATACATGTCAGAGGATTTCAAAGATTATGAAAAGTATATATGTATATATATACTGAATATTTTGCGACTTGGTCGTGTTAAGATAACAAACTTGACCAAGACTTTCTTGAGTACTATGAGAATGCTCATATATTGTAAATTATTATACATACTATTTCGGTGGGCTTGTTGCTCACCCTTGCTTTCTTCTTTCATCACACAACATCAGATAGACAAGATGAACAGGACCAGGCTCCCAATTCCCGAGCGGATAGAAAACGTTCCGCAGTTTCCTATTGGCGTTGATGTCGCTGTAGCTGAGGTAGGAACTACCAATAGGCTAGGCTTTCAACTTTTGATGTACCAGACTTATGTATTTTTATGAATTGTAATAATGGAAAAGAAATGTAAATTTATCCCTTTTAAGGTGTAATGGCATATAATTGTGGAATAAAATGACTCGTGTTATTTTTGGATATTCATCTCTGAGATTATAACTTGTGGTGTGTGTGTTTATTGTGGGGTCATAGTACGGAGTAGTTGATTGTTTATTAAGATTGGGTGTTATTAAGGGAAATGGAACTCGTGACAACCCGGATCCCCAACCCCGGATTTGGAGGTGTTATATTAGACGATCATCTATGCTTGACATATCCTCACTACCAATTCTACCTTTACGATATCAAATCCCGAATCGCATTTATACGCACTATCTCAATACAAAGAACAAATAGGGCTCACGCACTTGAAATTTGGTTCGGTGATTATTTTCGAAAAATACGTATAACCGTCATTTCAGGAAAATAGGGTTGTCGACTATTTTGAAAAATATTTCAACATGATACGAAAGTGGTTTTTGTAAAATACTTGAAAATATTTCATTATATATTCGATTGGTATTCCCGATAATTACAGAATATGTTCCTGTATTTTCAGAATTAATTTCTCAAAAATCGAGGAGCATTTCCTCTATTTATCGGACTACTAGTCGATACATATCGACGCAACAATCCCAACAATGCAATTCACAACCCAAATCACCTACGTTCGACTTTTATATAAAACGACTAATTTACGTTTCGAAAAATAATTTTACGAACTAAATAATATTTTTATAATTGTAGGACTCAGATTATATCATCATGGTCCACCGTCGGCTCGCCGAAAGTCATTGCCGACTGCGGAAAAATTCGGTGGTGCCCCTTTATTATGGGTTTCCAACATGAATTCCACCGATAAATTTCCTAAAAAATTAAAATTAAAATCCAAAAATTACAGAATATTCATTCGAATTTTTATACTAAAAATGTATCATCCAAGATCCCGAACAACAACAACAATAACAACACCAAAAACATCACTGACTGCACACACGCGCCACCACACATACACATACACAAACAACACAGTAACATACATATACATAAATATATATATATGTATAATTAAATAACAGAAACGGAGTCGAGACAAGCAAAGCAACATGGCGGCTCACCGGAAGAACACGACGGCGGGAAGAAGCAAAAAAAGGGAAAGGACGGGGAAACATAAAGAAAAGAAAGAGGGAGAGAGAAGGGAGAGAAAGAGAGTATAGGAGAGATGATTGAGAGACAGAGAGGAGAGAAGGGAGCTGTGAGAGATCGATGAGAGATATAAGAGACTGCGGTGGAAGGGAAAGAACGGGGGGTGTTTTTTTTTATTATTATTATTATTAAAATTGTTATTATTATTATTATTATTATTATTATTATTATTATTATTATTATTATTATACTTATTATTAATATTTCTTTAACAAACTGAGCAGCTGACATGTGTCCTGTAAGGTTATAAGAATTTAACACGTATCAATTAACTTGACATGTACCCTCTGTGTGGCCCAATTTCGACCCGCTTTTACTGTTTTACGAACAAGCGTGCGGGTGAATAAAACTTGAAAAATTTCTGAAATATTTTAAAATTCTCAAAATATTTAAAAACTAGTAAAATATAAATTTCATAATTTTTGATATATTTTTGAAATAAATATTGAACCCGCAGTTAAATACAATCAGAAAATCATTTAGGGATAAATATTGATGAAATATTATTTTCCAAATTTTATATATTCCTATAAATATTTATTGAAATCATAAAGTCATAAAAATAATTTTAAAGGTAATTTCAATATTTATGAAAATAAATCCTCAACAAAAATCACTTTCAAAAGCTAAAATAAATTAATACGACTCAAAAATTAATAAAATAAATAATCCTTGAATACAACTGAGACACATATAATTAATATTACACAACACACATCTGGCAAAATCATATCTTATTTTTATTTATTTAATATTCACATTTTAATAATACAGGAATACATATCGTTATAGTTGTGGCTCTAAATGCTGAAACTCAAAAAGGCAAGGAAAAGATAAGTGAAATGTCAAGAAGAAGGAACCTTGTGGAAGATTCAGAAACTGGCGAATCATCAGATCCTGACACAGATACTGAGATTGAATTAGATGATCCTCAAGTTGTTCAAATGGCTGCCATATTGGTGAAAGGTTTTAGAAGGATGAGGTTTGCAAAACCATAAAGAAAGGGTGGTATTAACAAGAAGTACTTTGGTGATAGCAAAGGCAAATTCAAAAATAATGAGGGACAGTACTTCAAGGGAAGGATGTTTGATAAGGCTAAGGTGACTTGTTATAACTGCAATGAAAGGGGACATCTGGCTACTGAGTGCTCGAAGTCAACTGGAAAGGCATTGTTCATATCAAACTTCAATAAAGACTAAATGGACTCATCAGGAGCTGATAATGATGAAGAATGCTATGCACTCATGGCAACTCATGGAGAGGATGTGTCAAGAACTGATAAGGTACCTTCAGTTGTTTTCCTATTGATACTGAAAACATGTTTGAATTGAAAACTTTCCTATATTCTCTGAATGTTAATTTCAAGAATAAGTCAATTAAAAATGACAATTTAGTAAATGAGAATAAAGAACTTAGGAAAAGAAATGATCATTTATAAGATGAGCTTATATTATGCATGAAACTGAAAAAGCATGTAAAAAGGCCACACACAATGAAGCTCAGATGCACATTAAATATGTCATGCTAGAAGAAGTACTTGAGAAGGAAAGATAAGTGTTTCAAACCTAGATAACTTCTGGAAAAAAGGTTCACAACTTCATAAATGACAAAAAATGGAAAGAGTGTTTAGGATATAATAAATATACTGATAAAAATATTAATAAGACTATCACCAACACTATACCTGTTAAATTTGTCAATACTGATGTAAGTGGGGTCAAGTCAGTGTATGAAGCAGGTTCTACCTCTAGAGTTCCCGGTAAGAAGAAAGTTGAGTTTAGAGTCAAGGAAAAGAAAGATATAAACATAGGTCTTCTCTCTAAAAATAAATTAGAAAAGAAAATGTGTGAAGTGACTGCTAGGACTCACAAATCTTGTGCAAAAAGAGGTAGAAATGGAGAATAGGGAATAAACAAAGCTAGCAATTATAAGTACATTCATGATTCTCCTAGAAAAACTTGTATTAACTGTGGTAATACTAATTATATTGCTATTGATTGCAGGAAGATTAAAAAGAAAGCCACTAAGATTACTGAGTCTGATATTAGTGGTAGCTCAGTATTTTACAAACTACATAATCCTTATTTTCAATGTGGTAGCATTTGTGTAAGAAACCAAATTTTGACATCTGTAAAAGACCTTTAGGAATAGTAACCTTGTGGTTTAATAAAAACTTTTGCCACCATATCATGTACGAGTTTCTAATTTAAGATTTCGAGTTAACATTGTGGCTATACGTACCAAATGAGGGTATGTAAAAGCCATTCATTTTAAGAGAAAATGACCTTAACTTACGGACTATCAAGGAATACGAGAATCATATTACAATTAAAAATTTAGAATTCTATGAATTAAAATCCAAGTACAAGGTTTCAAAGCATAAAGGATTTATAAGAAAGGATTTACCTCGAGAATCGCTTATGGAGATTTATTACGAAAATGAATAAAAGTCCAAGCGAATATGTAAGCGAATAAATATATGAACCAAGGCCAGGAAAATACCATCCAAATAAATTAGCAATTAATTAATGAAGCTTTCTAATTAAATTAAAAGCTAGTACAAAACAACTTTCCCTAAAATAAGGATTCTTGTTTTTTTAATCATGATTTAGCTTGACAATTGGTGTGCAAGCTAGGCCTAGACATGGAAAATAAAGGCTTGTTCTATACACCTTAGGAATAGACAAAATTCATGCAATTTCCACCTCATTTCCAAGAAGCAAGCCAAATAATTCTCTCTCTCTCCAAAAACACAATCCTGATTTTCAAGAACACCATGGAAAGAAAAATTCATATCTCATGTTCTACTCATTCACAAATCACCAAATTTTTACCAAACCTCTTCCATATCGTGGGCAACTCACACACCAATTTCAGGCCTATCCATGAAGTTTTCAATTTTATAAAAATGTTTGGAGTTGAGGGCGAATAGCAACCCCAAAAATCCCTAACTTGTTTTCTTAATTTTTTTATGAAAGTTTAAGGCTCCTAAAGCTAGACCAAGGCTTCATCAAGGATTTTAGGACTTTAGTAAGTATTAACAAGCTTCAAGGATGGTATAAACATTCATCCAAACTTTGTTTATGTTTTAAGTTTCAAGAAAAGTAAGGATCTTGCATATAAGTATGGTTTTAATGATTGATTTGATATTATCTTGATGTTTAGTTGATTAGTTTGAAGGTTGATGATTGTTGCCTCAAGAACATGATGTTCTTAAGATGCAATAGTATTGAGATGATGATTTGAAGATTGTTGATGGTGGTATAATAATTTAAGACGTAAACAAAACTCGAATCGTAATCGTAATCTCGTTAAAACTAACAAAACTCAACTTAAGATTCTGCAGAGGTTTCCGGATGTATAAACTATAGTTTCTTAAAAAGTAACAATTTATTATGATAGAAAATGTTATAATGATCGTTTAGGTACTTGAATCACTTGATTCCGATTTACAGATAAAAAGTTATGATCGTTTTAGTAAAAGGGATTTACGGGATAAAACTGCTACAAATTACGAATTTTGTAAATATAAATGATCGACTTAAAATATTTAAAAATAAGGAATTTTTACAGAGAGTAAGAAATAGAGTTTATTAATTTCCATAAAAATTTCAAGTAAAAATATTGATTTGTCAATTTTATAGAAATGTGGGAGTCGAGGTCACGCGGAGTAAAAATACCCAACGCAACCCATGGTTAGGAAACTGCGACTTCGGTATTTTCACCCCTTTTACCAGAAAACCATTTTAAAATATTGTGTTCTAAATTTTGTCTAGATCGCGCACAAGAAAACGGTGCATCAATTGAGTTAACGGTTTGAGAGATATCAATATTTTAGTGAAAGCGGTTTGAATAGTAAAAATTCCGTAGTTGACCAAAATTTTAAAATGCTTTTCACCTAATTAAACTCATTTTATCAAAATGAAACTTTTATGATAAATATTACAAGAACTCAAGAAGCTCTTCGAAGTGGTTTCGTATTAAAATATTAATTTTACGATTTATTAAAAATGATAGAGTGCGAGTCGCGTAATGGTAACATTCAGTGAAGTCAACTCTTGAAGACTACTTTGACCGTCCGTTTCGACCAAGGATTGATACTTATTTCGAGTCGGTCGGATATTGAAAATTATGAAGTATTGTACTTATTAGAAATATAAGTCGGTTATGGGATTAGGAATACTGATTAAGATTATGATATTTGTTGATTAGAATACCCGGAACGAGAGGAAGTCGGAAAACGTATCTTGGACTCCAAGCAAGTTTTCAAACCCTACATTTTAAAACTGTTGTGTTGTGTTTGTTTTAAAATAATTTCGATATATATGTGATGATATATTTACAATGTTTTATGAATTATGTTATATAATATCATATGATATGATAATGATTTTGGTATATGAATATTACCGAATTTCAATCGTAATGCTAGAGAGTAGCGTTGTATATATGAGGAGTATATTTTAGACCGAGGATCGGTCAGTATAATTTGATGAAAACCCGGAAGTATTCCGGAAGTGTTTTATTTAATAATATTAACGCTATAGTAGAGCGTGATGTATAAGTTGTAAGACCGAGAGTCGATCAGTTTTTATAAAGTATAAATCCAGGAATCATCCCGGAGATGTTTTGGACAATCAAAAGTCTGTACTTGTTTTATCCCAAGGGACACGACATCCACTTGTGAAGTATTAAATACCTCAAATATATTTAAAACGATTTCCAAATATCGTATTCCCTCAACTACATTTAATTACTTGAACAACGAATATTATTTCAAGATATTCATACAATATATGAGATATATTCTCCAATGATTATTTATTTCAAACCTGATTAAGTATATTATTAAAGACTACTTTAATTATTTAAACTTAAATTAGTTGGGGAATATTATTTCAAATATTCTTTAAATATATAATCATTCGAGGTCTAATTATTTAATAATTATTATTTAACTATTAATTATTTAATTAATCATTTAATATGATTTAAAATTCATAAAACCTATTAAAAAATACTCCTGGATTTCAGGAAACCATACGAATACTTTCAGATCGTTGATGAATTTATCTCGATTTATTTTAAATATTTGAGCATAGTTTCAAAAGAAACTCCCCCTTATTTATTTATCTGTTGACAACGGTCAACTCACATCCTTAGTACTTCCTCCGAAAATTCTCGGAAGTACATATATATATATACACTAATAAGATAAGTTGTTTCTATCAACAAGAAAAAAGCTTGGGGAACTTCGATGTGGTTCGAGTTCTTGAGATATGATAGGATTCTTTTAAGGACTTGGAGGGGTAGACTCTAGTATTATGTGTACTAGGGAGACTATCAAAGGTACCGCATGCGAATGTACTCTGTGTACTCAGGAACTTGTGAAGTATGTGTATACCCAAAATGGGACACGTAGCCCGAATGCGGAAAGGATGATAATCAGGATACGAAGGTCTCGTCCTTCTACTAGTAGAAAAGGTTACTATTTCCGTAGTATGACTGATCATCGTATACGGTGGCTCCAGTGAATGTCCAAAATTTTTCCAATTGGAATTGTGATGCAATACCGTAACCCAAGCCTAGGTGCTGGGTCTACCATTAACGTATTTGCAGGATAATAAATCCACTAAAGAATTGCTTTCGGAAAAAGGTGTGTATCACCAAGAAAACTACTTTGAGTAAATACATATCCTTATACGGATTAATATAATTTCTTTAACTGTCTTTTCAAACTACTGATTATTATGGTTGAACATTATTGCTCGCTCTTGCTTTCTTTTAAATGTCACAACACAACAGATTACCAGTATGCCAGCATGGGACTTAGTCACTTAAAATCGTGGGGAGAATCCCTTACAGCTTTGTCTCAGGTGGACCAGAGTATCCAGATAGGTATAAAATGTTAGTAGTAATTATTGTAACTTCATGTAGAGGTTACGAAAAATTGTTTAAGATCCTGTAAAGTACATTTGAGTGTAATAAAAGAAGATTACATCTTGTACATCGTTTCTAAGGCTATAACTTGTGTGTGTGCGCGTGAGATCGGGGTCTGTTGGATTATTGAATCAATACAGGTTACACGTAAGTGAAGGATGGCGTGACGACCCAGATTCCTGACCCCGGATTTAGGGGCGTTATAGAAATGGTATCAGAGCAATAAGTTATAATACTTAGAGACGAGAGTGTTAGGAATTTGTCTAGATGCGAGATTTTATAAGAGCTCATATAGAGTTCATCATTGGACTACCGAATGTAGTCTCAATGTGTAGGTTAGGATAAGTGTATATTTGAGGTATTAAAATGTGACTAGTAGAACCATTGGAGATTATCAGAATGATGAGAAGAAAATTAGAATCATATATGATTTGGCAAGTATGTAGTTATAGAACTCGGAGCTAAGTCTCCAAGGCATTTGGGGTAAAGACGATATTACCAACAACATACGTTCATTTTGATAACACAAGCCTTGTTACTCGTAGTTCTTTATAGGTTGCCTATGAGGGGGAATCATATGTGAGAACCATGAAGTCTAATTATTAATATACAGTTGAGGTTATTGACCCAAACTAGTTGAAGGTGTCACTTTACCAATGAGGATGTGAATATCGTATTAATCACGAATTCACCAGAGATAGTTTTCAAACATACCCTTAAGGATATTTTTCCATTAAGGAAGATTTGAATGTAATATAAGAATATTATCATAAGATGACTACACTACATGATATTATTAGTGTGCTTAACATATAAGGTTATGATGGTTTGGCTCAGAGATCAAGAGCATCGAGAATTGATGGCATGTCTACAATCTAATGGCGTAAGATTATAACGAGCCATAGTTCGATCTTAGAACCTTCTAAAAGGATAGCCCAATGAGTCTAGAGCGGAATTCTTTGGTGGAAATGATGTCAGATACTACGTATATATACTCGTAGACCTCTAATATATACAGTAATGTATGTTTACTTACACACACATGCCACTGAGCTTATGGACTGAATTGGGATCCCTAAGAGATCTCTTTGATTTGTTCTCATTGGGAACTGGCCACTTGTAATTCGTAACGGATGCGTGTAGCAGGCCCCTATCGGCTTAGCTTTTGGAATAATTCTGAGTAAGGTCTTCGAGGTAAAATATCAGAATAATAGATATACTTGCGAAAGTCAAGTTAGTAAGAGATTTTGAAATGATGTTGAAAGAGACACTAGCTAAAATAAGGAATTACAAAGAGGAAGATGTGGTATGATCCTCAGACGGATAATAACAAGAGTTAAGATAATCTGTGAAATATTTTGGCACCTACTCATTGGCACGTTACTCCCTCCAAACTGTTGATCATGCGTATTTCTTTGATAAGTCATATCAGGCAATCCTTTTAGTTCCTTACTTTGAACTTCTGATGTGACCAACAACTTGAATAGTCTTTCTCCGCATCGGTACTTGTTAAATTCTTTTAGTTAATCCATGAATTTTTATTCATAGATCATGGTCTTCTTGTTCAGCTTAGAGCTAATTATACTTTCTTTCAACTATCCGAGAAATTTTAATAAACTTTCCTCCATTAATCGACGAATATTCATAATGAATATCTTCACTTGATTCTTCTTTCATACTACTATTCTCAGATAAAATTTAAAATTCTTAAATTTAAAATTTTCTTAAATAATAATTTACATTTTATTTAATTTTTAAGAAAATTCAAAATTCTTGAAAATTAGATTTTTACGTAAATATTTATTTTTGATTAATTTATTTTCTAAGAAAATTAAAAATACTGGAAATTTAAATTTCTCTTAAATAATAAATTAAGGGTACTCAAGGATCGGTAGACTCAGGATTCCTCCGAGCTTTTAAAGTGGATTTTAATCTTTCGAAGAAAACGAAGACTGTGTGCTATTCAGACGGAAAATTCCCGAATACGTAAATTGAAGATAATAGTTTTCTTACTCCGATGGAACTAATTTCAAGACCTACAGACGAAAATTGTGGAACTTCCTCAAAGGCTTATTCCATAGGATACCACTGGGTTTTCATACGCAGGGAATGAATGAAATTTCTATGGGTACAATTTTTCTCGAAAATTTTAAGACAACTCTATGATTCTAGATTATACAGTCACACAGTGGTTTGTACCAATGCTATAGTTATCCGGGAATCAATGAGATCATATAGGCAGGAATTATGGAGGTTAGAGAGAATAGTGGGGACAAACAAACATCTCAGTCACAAGTAGTACACTTGAAAACTCAGGACAGAATGTAAGAGTTACTAATAGCTGAATCAAAGGTTAAGGAAGCTCAGGTAGAATTACTTGAGGGACTGGATGTCAGGGCAGTGTTTCACTTTTCAGGGAAGTTTAGTCGCATAATATTCACAAGGAGTACATAAGCTATATCCAAGGATCAAGCCTATCTATTCTGAAGCATAGATTCTTATAGATTCAGTTCAAGAGGTGGTTTCAGACTGAGGTTGGGACATAAACAAGATTTGATAGCTACAGGTTTGACAATCAATATGTGTCAAACTATCAGGGGTTTGGCTATAATAGATCAAGAAGCTTAGCAAACAAGGATGAGTAGGGATTCCGTTGAAGAATTGAGACAAAGGTGGAAGGTTTTTTTAGGGAAGCAGCCAGTCAAAACTTATAGTGCACGAGAAAGAGTTGGGATGGATCAGATGATGAGGATCATGAATATCTTGCTTTCATAACAATCTCTGAAGATGGTCCAACTCACATATCTCAGGTTTCAAATTCTTGAACCACTGCAATATCTTGTTCTCAATATTCAATGCATGATAAGATCTTAGTGTTTAAATGTTTAACACTGGCACAAGCATGATAGTATCACACATAGATAACGCTGAACTATTTCACTAGATTATTTTTCTGGTAACTAGGATTGATGTTTAACTTGTGCATGTTACTTTAGATGATCTTAAATATGTGTTTGAATATTTTTTGAACATGATTAATTGCTTTAGTGAGGTATATATTTTTCCAGCATATAAGACCTTTGTTTATGCTTACTCTCTGTATCCTATTACATTGTGATTTAATTATTTGATCTGAATTGTTTGTTAAGATGTAATAGATTTATAATTGGGTTGAGATAGCTAGATAAGATACATCAACATTATTGGACTAGATAGAATTAGTGATTTGTTTGTTAATTCTTTGTGTTCCATATCATGCATGTCTTGCTTAATTCTTATGTGTAAAATTTTTGAGTGAATGCCATGTATTCCTATTTCAATGATTGCTTATTTTTATGCCATGAATGCATCTCTTAGTACTTGCATTAATTATAGAAGAAGCATGTTTAGGATTACAATAGGGCAAAGACTGCTAGTCCTCCGTATGTAAGGTTGGAATCATTTTTCTCGTAGCCTAGAGAAAATTTTGTCAAGGGTATTAAAATGGAGAAAATGACCAGTCAAAGATAAGAATTAGCATGATAAGGTTGAAGCTGTTGTTATATCTGTTCATAATTATATCTCTAATCCATCTGGACCGAAACTAATAAGTTGGGTACCAAGAACTGTTAATCCATTTGTGAGTGCAGGACATAACTGGTTAATTGATTCATATGTATACTTGGTAATTCATACTCAAGGCATATGATCAAAGAAAGATCCTCACAATCAAATGTGATCAACAAAAGCTATTCTATCAGTAATCTTTGGAGATGACAGCAAAGGTTTTCATTATGGGACAAGCTATAAAGAAAAAGAAATGTCATCATGGACTCAACAATTGCTATTACTGATAATAAGTAACCATTGGAGTCACTGATAACAATTGAAGCATCTTTCTTGCTGGAGAATCAAGGCACAAATCCTCTTATCAGACAGTTCTACATCAAAGGACAGAATGTCAATTCAACGAAGGATTAGTGTCTCATCTGAAGCAGGAAGTTTGAGAAGCATGCTCTTGTTAGAGTAAGAAAATGATATGCTTGTGGCTAGACTGGAAACTCTGAAAAGGTGAAGTCAATGGTTTCTACTGTTGATAGGGATAAATAAATCCTGATTACATAATTAAATATTAAAGTTTGGGTGGCAAGGCCCAATAAGAAGATGTATGACATTCAGACCAGAAAGGTTAACATGTTGATCAGGCCTGATGGACCAGATCAGGCCTGATGGAACAAAGAAGGCCCAAAAACCCTGATTATTTATTAATTTCATAATTAATATATAAGGGAGAAAAACAGCTATTAAGATAAGTCCTAGTGGGGATATAAATCCTTGTAGATTGGCCTCCAAGGAACCTCATGGGATAAGGAATCAGCTTCCTACTCCCTAGGACTCCTAAGTTTATCCTAATTCAGAGACTTAACCACCAAGTCTCCTATACCAAGTCCAATTCAAGGACTCCCATCATCTATATAAGGGGCCTCACCCCACAGATCAGAACTACATTTTTTTTGACTTGATCCTTGGCAATCAGCAAGGTACGTAGGCATCTTGTTAAGGCAGATTGAGTCACGAAACACAAGAGCAGTCAAATCGGGCCTTGAAGCTCACGTTCCTTAGTACTAAATACAGCGATTATATATATTAGTTTTTAATCCATAACATTTAGCGCCGTCTGTGGGAAGGCACAACAACAACCATGGCGAGAACACGGAGAACAATTAGAGCTCTGGAGGAAGGAACACTATCAGGGACAACCCAGGTGATTTCGTCAAACGTGGAGAGTCCTCCCCACTCAACTTATGCATCTACTCAAGGGGAAGCCCAGGTAGGGGCAACTCAACCTCAGCCACAAGGGACGACTCCCCCGACTATTCAAGGTAGGAATCCTCAAGTTCAATAAATACATGTACATGTGACTTCTCGATGCGTCGGGTATGAATATTCAACTGTTGTTACTACTAACCCCCTTATGGGATGCCCCTTTACCCCGAGGTTATAGGAAGTGGACATGATGGGCGAAGTGAAGCACGAGGGTAATCGCCCCCCTATATACGAGGTTTGGCTCCTATCCCCGAGGATCGAGAATTTTCTGGTCCTTATACTGAAAGAGATTCTGAATCTTCGGATGATGAAGTGGCCCCAAGAAGGAGGTGTCCTGGAAAAGAGCCAATGACCGATGGAAGACAACGCCCTCAAAGCGCCCAAGGGGCGATCCCCAAGAAGTGCAGGAAAGGATCAGGGCTCATGAGGCTGAGATCCAAAGGCTGAGGCGCGACTTGGAGGCGCACCAGGCCACCAGGCCCCAGATACCTCCTAGGGGGAGAAATCCTCCTCCTGTCATAGACCTGGATGGTCCGGTACGAAGAAGGGCTGTTGTCCCAAGAACTGATCCAAGCAATCTTCTTCCCCTTGGAGAACCTGATGATCCTACTCCGCCCTTCACTGAAGAGATAATGAATGCCCATATCTCAAGGAATTTTAAGATGCCAACCATCAAAGCCTATGATGGCACGGTAGATCCCGCTAACCATGTTAGGACATTCTCTAATGCACTGCTGTTGCAACCCGTGAATGATGCTATAAAGTGTCGGGCCTTCCCTCAAACCCTGTCGGGTATGGCTCAAAGATGGTACAGTCGCTTGCCCCCAAACTCTATTGAGTCATTTAGAGAATTAAGCCAGGCATTTATTAAGCAATTCATCAGTGGAAGAGTTCATGAGAAAAGTTCTGCATCTCTTATGAGCATTGTCCAGGGGGCAAAGGAATCCTTGAGAGATTACCTGAATCGTTTCACAATGGAGGCTTTAAAAGTCCCAGACCTTGATGATAAGGTAGCCATGATAGCGCTGCAACAAGGAACAAGGGACGAGTTTTTAAGATGTCCTTGGCCAAACGCCCCCCTGAAAGTATGTTGCAGCTTCAGGAGAGGGCAGGGAAGTATATCAAAGTTGAAGAAAGCATGAGGAAGACCGTAGTAAGTAATGAGCCCACTGGAGGCAAGAAGTGAAAAACTGATCTGGAGTATATCGCTAAGGACAAGTATCCGAGAACCGAGCAAAACCCTGATTCAACCCCCAAGAAGGGAGGACATGGGCAAAAGTTCACCGAATACGCTAAGCTGAATGCTCCTAGAAGCCAGATCTTGATGGAAATCGAGAAAGATCGAGATATTCGTTGGCCTAAGCCCCTGAAGGCTGATCCTACCAAGCTAGACAAAAGCAAATATTGCAGATTTCACAAAGATGTTGGTCACGACACTGATGAGTGTAGGCAGCTGAAAGATGAAATTGAGTTCCTCATTCGAAAAGGAAGATTGAACAAATACACTGGAGAAGGAGGGGACAGGAATAATAATGGAAGGAAGAACTTTGAGGATCGTAGGAGGGACCAAGACGATCAGGGGCGAAACCCCCAGCCTAGAGGCCCGGTTATAAATGCAATTTTTAGAGGGCCGCGACCTCGAGGGCCTGTGATAAATACGATCTTTGGAGGTCCAACTGCTGCTGGATTGTCCAAAAATTCCAGAAAGGCATATATGAGAGAGGTTATGCATATTGTTGGAGAAGCCCCGAAGAGGGCTAGGACAGAAGTAATATTGGTTTTTGATGATTCTGACCTAGAGGGTGTGAAGTTTCCTCATGACGACCCGCTGGTCATAACAACAGTAATATGAAATAGCCCGGTTAAGAGGGTCCTTGTGGATAATGGTGCTTCTGTGGATATCTTGCTCCACGACGCCTTTCTAAGGATGGGGTATAACGACTCCCAGTTGACACCAACCGACATGCCGATATATGGATTTGCTGGAGTAGAATGTCATGTGGAAGGGATAATCAAATTGCCAACCACCATAGGTACGGAACCAAGGCAAGCAACGCAGATGTTGGATTTCGTGGTGGTAAAGGCTAGTTCAACTTATAATGCTATCATGGGAAGAACAGGGATACATGCCTTCAAGGCAATCCCCTCTTCCTACCATTCAGTTATGAAGTTTCCCACCCAGAATGGGATTGGAGAGGAGAGAGGAGATCAAAAAATGGCTAGAAGCTGTTACGTGGCCTCTTTGAGGGCAGATGGAGTCGGGGGCAGGTTCTTCCTATTGAAGATATGGATGTCCGAGAAAATGATGAGAAGAGAGGAAAGCCAGCAGAAGACTTGGTTTCGATTCCTTTAGACCCCAAGAATCCTGAGAGGATGACTTTCATTGGAGCCACATTAGAGGAGCCCCTTAGAGGGAAGTTGGTGAAATTTTTGCAAGAAAATAGTGATGTGTTCGCATGGTCAGCAGCTGATATGCCAGGCATAGACCCGGAGCTGATTACTCACAAGTTAAACGTGGATCCAAGTAAGAAGACAGTGAAATAAAAGAAAAGAAACTTTGCCCCAGAAAGACAAGAAGCTATAAAGCAGGAAGTAGAGAAGCTCTTAGAGGCTGGTTTCATTGAGGAGATTCAATTTCCGGAATGGTTAGCAAACCCTGTAATGGTGAAGAAGGCTAATGGAAAGTGGAGGATGTGTATAGACTTTACTGATCTGAATGATGCATGCCCTAAAGACTGTTTTCCGTTGCCAAAGATTGATACTTTGATTGATGCCACTGCTGGGCATGAGATGCTGAGTTTCATGGATGGATTTAGCGGATACAATCAGATCAAGATACATAAAGATGACATTCCAAAGGTATCATTCATCACTGACTTTGGTGTTTATTGTTATCTTGTTATGGCATTTGGTCTTAAGAATGCAGGAGCCACCTATCAAAGGCTGGTAAATAAAATTTTTAAGGATCTTATTGGTAAGACTATGGAAGTCTATGTTGATGACATGTTAGTCAAGAGTCTAGTAAAGACTGATCATATAACCCATTTGAGGGAAGCTTTTGAGGTCCTGAGGTACCACAAGATGATGTTAAATCCTACAAAATGTGCTTTCGGAGTAGGATCTGGAAAATTTTTGGGATTGATGGTCTCCAAGAGAAGGATAGAGGCTAACCCCGACAAAATAAAGGCAATCCTAGACATAGAACCACCAAAAACCGTCAAGGATGTTCAGAAGCTCACAGGAAGAGTTGCTGCGCTAGGACGATTCATCTCCAAGTCAGGAGACAAGTGTTTATCATTCTTCAAGTCACTAAAGAACATCAAGGACTTTGTATGGAATGAGGAAAACCAGAAGGCATTCGAAGAGTTAAAGAAGTATATGGCCCAGGCCCCGTTGTTGGCCAAGCCAGTTCTGAGTGAAGTTTTATTCTTGTACTTGGCTGTTTCAAAAAGTGCCTTGAGCGCGGTGTTGGTTAAGGAGGAACTGAAAGTCCAGAAACCCGTATACTATGTCAGCAAAATTCTGCATGGTGCTGAGTTGAATTATTCAACTATTGAGAAATTTGCTTTAGCCTTGGTAATGGCTTCGAGAAAGCTGCGTCCTTATTTTCAGGCTCATCAAATTGAGGTGCTAAGAAATCAGCTCCTGAGAAATATCATTCACAGTCCCAAGGCAAGTGGGAGATTGATTAAGTGGGCAATAGAGCTGGGAGAGTTCGATCTCAAGTATAAGCCATGTACGACAATAAAAGCCCAGGCACTAGCTGACTTCGTGGTGGAATGTACCATACCCAACCAAGAAGTCGTGGGGCAGGAAGATACCATACCTCAAGACAAGGGAGTCGATAATGGGGACAAAAAGAAGGATGATAAGGAGAAAGAATATTGAGTTCTCTATTTTGATGGAGCATCAAAAACAAACTCCAGTGGAGCAGGATTGTTTTTACAAAGCCCTGACGGGTTCTTGATTGAGTATGCCATGAAGCTAGACTTCCCAACCACAAACAATGAGGCAGAATATGAAGCTTTGATAGCTGGTCTCGACCTAGCTGGAACACTTAGAGTCAAAAACTTAAGGGTTTGTGGAGACTCGAAGCTGATCATATCCCTGGTAAAGGGAGAATTTGAGGCAAGGGATGATACAATGGCTAAGTATGTCCGCCTAGTAAGAGCTGTGATGACCCAATTTAATGAATGCCATGTTGAGCACATTCCAAGGGAGGAAAATGCTAAGGCGGATGCATTATCAAAGTTTGCTTCATCCGAGATAGAAGAAAGTTCAGGAAGTGTGTACTTCCGTGTTTTGAAGACACGAAGCATAGATGTTAAGCTTGTGGCTCCTATAGGCCTGGGGACGTCATGGATTGATCCCATTAAGGCTCACATTCAAACCGGTTGGTTGCCAAGCGATGCAACTGAAGCACGGAAGTTAACTGTTCGACCACTAAGGTACTCTTTGATAGATGGGATTATGTACAAAAGATCTTTCGTGGTTCCTTATTTAAGGTGTCTCAGGCCCGATGAGGCCCGCTTGGCTCTTGAAGAAGTGCATGAAGGTATTTTTGGGCAACACTTGGGGGGCAGGGTCTTGGCTCATAAGATAGCCCGTTTAGGCTTCTATTGGCCAGAAATGATGGTTGATACCAAAGAATATGTGAAGAAGTGTGATCGCTGTCAGAAGCATGCACCTGTTGTTAGACAACCTCCCGAGATGCTAACCTCTATCAACTCGCCCATTCCCTTTGCTATGTGGGGAATGGATATTTTGGGGCCTTCCCCCATGGCCACGACACAAAGAAATTTCTGATAGTAGCCATTGATTATTTCACCAAGTGGATTGAAGCCAAACCCTTGGCCAAGATCACAACTAAGCAGGTTGCACAATTCCTGTGGGAAAATATTATATGCCGATATGGAATTCCCCGTATCCTAGTCATCGACAATGGAACACAATTCAACAACGAGGAATTCAAGAAGTACTGTGAAGAAAATGAGATTGAGTTACGGTTCACCTCTGTGGCTCACCCACAAGCCAATGGGCAAGCTGAGGTAGCAAATCGAATAATCCTGGATGGGCTAAAGAAGAGGATCGAGAAGTCAAGAAATAATTGGGTGGATGAGATACTTCCCATATTATGGGCCTATAGAACTACCTGTAGAGTCACGACCGGAGCAACTCCCTTCATGTTGGCATATGGGGCAGAAGCAGTAGTTCCCGTCGAGATATCACATTCCTCTCCAAGGATTCAGGCTTTCAATGCTGAGGAAAATGAGGAAGGACAAAGGTTAGTTCTGGACTTAATCGACGAAGTGCGAGATGGGGCACATGCAAAGATAGTAGAGTACTAGAAGAAGGCTTCATTCTACTACAACCTAAGGGTTAAAGAAAGGTTTTTCAAATAAGGTGATCTAGTCTTGAGGAAGATAGAAGCATCTGGTGTAGGACAAAAAGGGAAGCTTGCCCCGAATTGGGAAGGGCCGTACAGAGTCAAGAGTGTTCAAGGTAGAGGAACCTACAAGCTAGAGACTATGGATGGTTTTGAAGTCCCGAGAACTTGGCACGCACAAAACCTGAAGGTTTACTATGTGTAGGGCAGTTGGATACGATTCTCACTTGTCAAGATGGCGAGTAGGTTGAAAAGCACCTTGAAGCTTTGCTTGCTTAGGATTTATATGTTCTAGTTTTATTTTGAAATTTATTAAGACTTGTCTAAGGGACGAATCCCAGACAATTTATGGAAATTCATGAGTTCTTCAAAGTATGTTTATGGCCTAACAAGTAAAAACCAAATTCATGGATGCAAGCATAAAAGGTGATAAATAAAATAGATCAGATAAATATTACAAGAAGTTTGATAAATAAAGTCTCGAAAATAAGATAAAGAAAACAAGCCACGCAGGGCTGAAAAAGCTCTAAGGAGCTGAGGTACCCTCAACATCCATATCATCGTCCTCTCCGCTCTCGCTGGATGTCTCTGTCGTCTCGGAGGAGGAGGAAGAGCTATCGTCCTCAGCAGGTCTGGAAGAAGACTCGGGAAGAGGAAGGAGTGGATCCTGGATCTGAGACAACTACTCGGGTACGAAACCTCTGTAGCAAAGCCTCGTCATCAGGGCAGACATAATCTGCCGGGTTAATATCAGGACAAGCCTCGTTCACGGTCCCAAGGGTCGTGTCCCAACCAGTCCTAAAAAACCCGGGAAAGACTGAATCATCCCTAATCCTCATGGACTGGGCAAACTCCTCCGAGTCCAGATAGTTGTCTATAGCTTTATCCTTCTCCGCCCGAGTTGTCTATAACTTTATCCTTCTCCGCCCGAAGTACCACTAGCTCAGCGTTAGACTCCCCGAGTTCTTCCTCTTTGCGCTTGAGCTTCTTCTCCAGGGTAGCATACTTCTTCTGTTGCCTTCTAAGGGCATTATCGGCCTTATCAGAAGCCCGCTTCCATGACTCGGCTTGCCTCACAGCGCCTTGAAAATAGGCGTTAGACTGAAACAAAGCAATCAGCAAAGTATAAGGCAAGAAAATACTACAAGAATGAAAGATAAGTTCAAAAAAGAGGAGGCATACCAAATCCAGAGACTGAGCTCCCATGAGCTTAATCCTCTCAAGGTCAGGGGTGGCCACCACGTTAGTAAAGTCCTTGGGAGTCATGCTATGGTAGGACCAATCCCAAGCATGCTTCGTGGAACCAACCACGGTATCCCCTCGGCGGAATCCCCAGAGAGGCTGAAAGGCGCCTGTAGCAGTAGCAGTAGGGGCAGCAGCAGTGATAGGAGCATTATGGCCCTCAGCTCCTTCAGTTGAAGCCTCCCCCATAGGCTCCTTGTGCTTTCTCAAGAAGATAGGCTCTGTCGCCTTTCCCCGGGTGTCTAGGCCTGCGAGCCGAGCTTTTTTCATCCTAGCAGTCTCTTCAACAGGAGGAACATTGTCCTCGTTAATCTCCTTAGCAGCTGCAAAACAAGGTAAAAAACAAAATAAGTGATGTTAATAATGCATGAAATGAAATAAGGATGATAAGGGAAGAAAAATACCCTGTTGAGAAACAGAGGATAGTCCCACGTGAATGAGAGAGAACTCCTCTAAGAGAGTCCAGCTGGTAGTAGTGCCGTTGTCCTGAGTAAGCCCATTATAAATAATAGTTTCCTTAGGAGTTAAGTGAATGGATTTGAGGCTACCATCACTGACCTTCCCGAAGGAAGATCGGAAGAGTGTGCCCCAGTCACCATTCTCCCAACGTAACCCAACGAAACTATTCCTCCAATTTTGGTTGTTATCAGGAATGGAGGCGCTGTTAAAGATATGTTTACTTTTGGGCCTTTGCTTAACATAGACCCAACCACAAATACTGGAAGAGCTATTATAGCACTGAAAGACCTTCCTAAAAACAGCTACGGAAAGGGGAAAACCCTCCCTAAGGCAGCAGACCATAAAACACAAAATGTTCTTCCAAGCGTTTGGAGGAAGCTGACACGGGTTGATTTGTAAATCAGCTAAAAGATGAGGAATAAAAGGGTGGAAAGGAAACCTAAGCCCAGCATTAAGGGCATCAGTGTAAATAAAGAGAGTGTCGGGTCTCCAGTGGCAAGTACGGTCACCACCAGAGACTGGAACTAATCTAAGAGGAGGAAGGACATTATAACGTGAATTGAGTTTATCGAAATCAATGTTGTGCCAAGTGTTACAATGATTAAAAGAATCAAGATGTGCATTAGAGGGATATTCATCCTCCCTAGTGTTAATCATATCGATTAAAGACATATACGAAGAACGGATCTCGATATCCTTACCTCGTTTTGAAGCCGAGGCTATCTTGGCCGCCCTCTCGGAACTCTTGTCAGCCATTAGCAAAGCTGGAAAAGCCTGGAAACTTTGAAAGAAAGAGGGCTGGAAGCTAAGGGAGGAAAGTTGAGAGAGGAGAAAGTTGGAGAATTTTAGAAATGTATGAAATGAGGAGTGAAGAGTGTGAGTGAGAACACTACCCCCCCCCCACCTTTATATAGGAGGAAAGAGGGGAAAATGGGCCAAGAAAAGCCCATTTGGGCCCAAATTCAGGAACCTTCTGGAATGATCTACAAAATATTGGAAGAATTTGGAAAGATTTTTTAGAAAAATCCAGAAAGTTTTGGGAATATTCCTCAAAATTCTAGAAGCTTCTTAGCTTAGCCCACCTCAGAAAAACCAAGGCCCAAAAAAAAAAACAAAAAAGCCCTGTATGAGGCCCACTTGATTTTTAAAAAAAAAATGGGCCTAAGTTCAAACCCAAAGTGTTGGCCCAAATTGAAAGCCCAGAACTAGGGGCTCAATTGGAAGGCCTGTGTAAAATAAGCCCAATAGGACAAACCCAACTGAAGAGGGCCCAAGTTTTAACCCATTAAAAATTTGGCCCAAAACAAATCCAGTTCATGGGCTCAAAATTCAGGATGGAAGAAATTTAGCCCAGATTTAAGGGCCCAAATCCAAGCATTTGCAAGAAGGGAAAATAAATATATTCCTGACCCAATTCGATCAGGACTTGCAATAGAATCCTAGTCGAATGAATTGAGGTCGTATTTCCTTCGACCAAGGCTAAAAGATAGCCTTAATTCGACCAGAAAGAAGATCCATTCGACTAGAAATCCAGAAAAATTCCTGGTCGAACGAGCCCTGCCCGAAATTTCGTCGACATGTGCAATTAAAAAGGGGATAATTCGGTCAAAAGTAGAGACCCTGACCGAAATTCCTGATCGAAGTTGAATCCTGGCCGAAGGAAGAAAGCCCTGGTCGAAATAGAATCCTGCCGAAGAAAAATCCTGCTCGAAATACAAAAAAAAAAGGAAAAGAAAATATAGAAAAAAATCATGGCCGAAATTCGACCGGGATTCTTGCTCGAATGGTTCCTCCTCGAAAAGCCTTCGGCCAAGGCACAACAGATGGTAATTCGACCAGGATCCTGGTCGAACAGGATTTCTGGTCGAAATCTGTATAAAAAAAAGAGGAAAAAGGGGGAAGAAAAAAAAGAAAAAATTCCTGGAAAATTACAGAAAAATAAGGAAATTCCTTAAAATATTTTCTGAAAAATGTTAATATTTTCAGAAATAAGGAATAAATCCAGAAAATTAAGGATAAATCCCAGAAAATTAGGGAAAAATCCTGAAAATTAGGGAAAAATCCAGGAAAGTAAGGGAAAAATCCAGAAATTAAGGGAAAAATCCAGAAAATTAGGAAAAAAATCCCTGAATTAAGGGAAAAATTCCTGGAAATTAAGATAATTCCTGAATAAAAGGAAAAATCGTTGTAAACGTGTAGGTCGCTCCACACTTTACGCAAAAACAAAACCCTGTAAGGGAATGAATAGACTTAACTTCTGCGAAACCTAATCAATGTTTCCCAAAAGTTTGGGGGCAAATGATAGGGATAAATAAATCTTGATTACATAATTAAATATTACAGTTTGGGCTGCAAGGCCCAATAAGAAGATGTATGACATTCAGACCAGAAAGGTTAACATGTTGATCAGGCCTGATGGACCAGATCAGGCCTGATGGAACAAAGAAGGCCCAAAAACCCTGATTATTTATTAATTTCGTAATTAATAAATAAGGGAGAAAAACAGCTATTAAGATAAGTCCTAGTGGGGATATAAATCCTTGTAGATTGGCCTCCAAGGAACCTCATGGGATAAGGAATCAGCTTCCTACTCCCTAGGACTCCTAAGTCTATCCTAATTCAGAGACTTGACCACCAAGTCTCCTATACCAAGTCCAATTCAAGGACTCCCAACATCTATATAAGGGGCCTCACCCCACAGATCAGAACTACATTTTTTTGACTTGATCCTTGGCAATCAGCAAGGTACGTAGGCATCTTGTTAAGGCATATTGAGTCACGAAACACGAGAGCAGTCAAATCGAGCCTTGAAGCTCATGTTCCTTAGTACTAAATACAGCGGTTATATATATTAGTTTTTAATCCATAACAACTGTAAAGCTTCATCTGACAAAAGTTTAGCTATGGCATTAGAAGCTCTCACCCTTGAACATCAAAAACAAGGAACTCTTTTATAAAAAGGGTTTAGTAAGAGGACTGCCTCATCTGGAATTTAGAAGATGATGAATGTGAGGCATGTCAGAAAGTGGAGTCAAAGACAACATCACATCAAAGCAAAGATATACCTTAGTGATGGTGGTTGACTACTCTTATTAAACAAAGTTGTTGTTCATGCATTCTCAAGACAAGACATCACAGATAGTGATTGATCACATCAAAGAAGATCAAGCTGGAAGCAACTATAAAAAAATGATTTGGTGATCTGATAATGGGACTGAATTCAAGAAGTAGTTCTGATTAATATCTGTAACATCAAGAATATTTTGAGACATATTCAGCACTGAGATCTCCGTGTCAGAATGGAGTGGTACAAAAGAAGAACTAGAACTTGATTAAAGCTATAAGAGAAATATCAAGCTAATCAAGACTTTCTAAATACCAAAGGGCTGGAGCAGTCAAAACAGTTTGCAACACGTAAGATCAAGCCTTGATCTGGTTGTATACATGAAGACCACTAATGAGTTAATGGCCAACAGGAGCAAACACTGGATAACCTGAAAGTGTTTGGAGAGAATGTTCTACAGAAGCAAACAATGAAATATTTTTAGTTGTTTGAAGATTTTGGCATTTGCAGCTAAGACTTGTAAGAATATTCTTCATTGCTAAGACTTGTGGTTGATCTATAGAATATGATTGAAAGTCTAAGTGCACAGTTCAACAACTCAATGCTCCAAGCTGTTAAAAGAAAAATTAATGGTATTGATGATTCATATCTAAGTAGTGGAATGGAAGTGTATAACATAACTCATTATTTCAATGAAACTAGTCAGCAAGCATAGTTAGGATCAACTAGTAAGACACACCACCACATTGAAAATCAGAGAACACTAAAGAACATATCTGCTGAGACAAAAGGTTTGATGTCAATATTATTCCCAGAGTCTAGTTCTTAAGTGATTCAGATGGTGGAGTAATGATTAGAAGGGCTACTGAGAATGAAAATTAATTCTCTAGTTTTCTATCTGACGAAGAAACTGAGAAAGTTACAGAAGCTTTGATAGATCTAGATTGGTTGGGTGATTGCAAAGCAAGATGAACTCAATCAGTAAGCAAGCAGATTGTAGGGAAGCTGGTATCCAAACCAAATGACAATATTGTAATTGGTACAAGGATAACTAGAAGTCAAAACTGGATGGCAATGGCATTGTTACGAGGGACAAGGCCAAACTGGATGCTAGGTTATTATCATGAAGCAGTATCTAACAGATAGCACCAGTGACGAGACTTGAGGATATTACGACATATCAGGCAGCTGATGCACATTACACTTGGAATTGGACTCTAGTAGATGTGTATAAGTACACTCATGGTTGGTGAGTCAAAAGAGGAAGTCAATGCACCACAGTTCATGGACTTTACAGTTGTAGATCTATTGGACTATGTATACATCTTCTTCACAAGCTCACTTCAAGTTGGTATGAACTAGTATACTACTCAAGCAATCGTCAAGGACATGGTATGGCACTCTAACTGAAGTTACAAGTTTAATATAAACTAGTAGAGTCGTTATACTAATAACTCTCTTATCACTAGGTACAAACATATTGTTTTATATGTGCAGTGATATAATGATAATGTTATATGTTGGTCTACTAACAAAAACTTGTGCAAGATTATTTGCTAAGTAATTGCAGAGTAGGCATGGAGGAGCGTATTGGAAAGGTTGCAATTCTTTTTGGGATTACTTTAAGCAAGCCATTAGAATAATTCTTTTAGGAGCTCAAGCAAGCCAAAAGAACATATCTTTTAGGAGCACAAGTAAACCAAAAGAATGATGGCAATACAAGTAAGTTAAGGATCTTTTGAAGATGCAAAATTTGGAAGATTCTGAACATGCCAAGACTACTTACCAACAGAAACCACTAAAGCTTGATCAGTGCAACTCAGGTATAATGACAAGCTATAGAGGTATGATGAGTTCACTCTTTTACTCAAATGCTAATAGACAACATGTAATGTTCTCAAGATACCAAAGTGCAAGGTTCTAAGTAGATCCTAGAGTATCCAATTTTATATCTATTAACAAGATTATTAGATATCTTAAGGTACTACCAACTCTTGGAGTAAAGTACCCTAAAGATATTATGCTTAACATGTTTGGCTATATAGATACAGATTATGCAGGTTGTAAGAAAGACAGGAGAATCATCTCTGAAGTTGTCAACCTAAGAGACAGGAGAAGCATCTCTGAAGCTGTCAACCTAAGTGACAGGAGAAGCATCTCAGGAAGCTGTCAACTTTATGGAAGAAGATTGATTTCCTGTTATGATAAGAAACAACTTCAAATCCAACAACTCCGTGGAACACTCTATGACAAGGCACCTTCATACCAGGTATCATTAATTTAAAGAGCATGTCTTTTAGTCAAAGAATTACTTGCAGAAACACTTATTAAATCACTTATTAAAATTAATCTTTCAAGACTGGTTTGTAAGTGTGGGATATCATTCATTGCATATTAGTTGGAAATCCCATCTGTGAGGAATTCTTAATATAAGTTCACAAGTATTAAATCTTCAATATTTAAAGGACTTGTGAATTTGTCAGTAATCCAGTACCTCGTACTTAGTTCTACTATCTTGATTATCATGATTATAATGTCATATACATTTGTGGTATTTAAGTATTATAGCATTAAGTTTGAATATTGTTTTAATTGATTTAAATTATGACTGTAGACAATTCTATTCCATATTAGTCTCATAATTTAAATTATATTAAAATAATATGTAACATAGTTATTTGTATCTTGTACGAATAATTGTGATACTTTTAGTATTAGTGATATTATATAGAATTTTTTTTCTAAGTAATCAATGCTTATTTCTAAAATCACTGAAATTGAATATTGAAGTATTTTCTAATCATGTGTATAAAACTCTCAATATTTTATATGCTTAGAAAGTATTTCTAAAATTACTAATTATACAAAGAGTGATTGCCATGTATATAAGTCATATATCCTATTGGTGCTTACTCAAGGATAATTGTAAATATTTAAGTGCTAGTATCTAACTCATAGATATTTAGTATTTACTTATTTAATATTTATTTTGGGTTGTTTGGATTACGGAATTTGAAGCAATTCAATGATTTCATTTGCTCCATAATTCAAACTAACTTAAAATAAATTAGAAGCATGATTGATTATAACTAAATCTATCAACAATTGATATCTAGTATATTGATTATAACTTATGTGTTATAAGTTAATTATGAGATACTTGTTTTAGTGAATTTAGCAATGTTTGCATCTCAAGAATTCACTGAAATCAGAATCATGATTGTAACGACCGAGAAATTACGCTTGTATTATATCATAATAAAGATAAATTGTGTGTATTATTATGTGATTAAATGAGTTGAGTCATTAAACCCTAACTGTTATGTGTTACGTGTTGTCTGTTTTGATCCAAACGTGTTTTGGATATTTATTGAGTGTTTTATCATAAGTTATATATTTTATATCAAAACCCGTACAGCTCAAAACCATGTTTTAAAAGCCCGTATTTCAAACAAAATCATTGGCCCTATTTTGCCAAAAATGCCCTATACCATATCGTTATTCTGAACCCCTAAGCGTTTTACAAATTTACCTTTTTCGCGAAAAACGACTTTTCCGGACCCGTTCGGGTACCAAAACCCCACAAAAATCACATTTTTATTTTTATATGATCATGAAATTATTATACATCATTTTTCTTTGCATTTTTGTAATATTCACAATTTTTGGGAATTTTTGACATTAATTTTGTATTTATTGAATATTTAAAAATTCAATATTAATACCCAAAAATTTTAAAAATTGGGGCCAAATATTTTTATTAGGAGTGTAATTAGCCCCTTAATTTTATTTGGGGGTATTATTTTCATAAATATAAATAGCTGATTTACTGTTGATTAATTAGTAATTAATAATAAAAAAATCAGAAAAAAAAAAACAAAAAATCAAGAAATTCTTGTGTGGGTGAAGAACAGGGAGGAGAATCAAAGCCAATTTTGATCATGATTCTGTTAACCAAATCAGTCATGTAAGTATCCGTTTTGAAGCTGATTGAGTGTAGTTTTCAATTATGTAATCATTTTTATTGTTAGTTTAATCGATTTCTAATTTGTATTTTCGGGTTTTTATTTCGAATTCGGTTTGAATGAATCGTTAGTTGTTTGTTGATTCTGTTGATGGGAATGAATAGATCGTTGAATTTACAGTCGAACGACACCGGTTTCGTCAGTTTTGGTGTTGATTTCGTCCTCGTCGGAGAACCGCCGCCACAGCGGTGTTCTTCGTTTTTCCGATGACATCGTCGACGAACGGAGAAGAAGGAAGGTGGGAGGAGGTTGCTATGGTGGCCAGGAACGATCACGCAGAAGAATCGGACTGGAATCACACGATTTGGTTGTGTTTTTACTCGCCGGAAAATTCCCGCCGGCATCGGGTTTCTGGGCTGCTGGGTTCGTGTTCTTCGCGACCCGGGTTCGACCCGGTTTGGAACCCGGTTTCGACCCGGGTTTGATCCTGAAAACCCTAACCCTGAAACCTGTTATTTGTTTCTGAAATTTTATATATTTATTCTACTTTCCTAAAATCAGAAATTAGTTTTAGTAATTCTAAAAATTAAATAAAAATCAGTTTTAAATTCTGAAAAAAATCTTATAATTAATTTCTAAATTATTTTATTAAATTATAAATTCGAATTTAACTATTTAATTAATTATTTAATTTTTTATCTAATTATTTATTAGTTATCTAATTTATTAATAATTAGGTAATTAATTAATAATTAGGTAATTAATTAATAAATAAGAATTAAAAATAATTTAATAATATGATTAATAATTCGATAATTAGTTAATATTACGAGTAGTGATTCGATAATTAGAATTATTATTCGAGCAATAATTTATTCGAAGAAATGTCGTAATAATTATTTGTATTGTATAATTAATTACAGATAATTAATTGATTAACGAATCGTATAATTTATAATAATAAAATAATGGTTCGATAATTATGTGAGGATTGCGAATAGTTCGTATTTATACGGGTAATTAATCGTTGAGCTAGATTATAGTTCGAGTAATTAGTAATTATTCGATAAATAACGTATCAGTTAATTGTATCGATTGATTATTTGTGAATAATCGATCTGATCGAGTAAGTATTAATAATTTGTAATTAATTGTAATAAATAGTAATTAATCCTAATAATTAGGGATTAATTATTTTTAAAATGCAATAATTATTAGTTAATTATTTAAAATGTAATTACGGATTATTTAATTATAATTAATTATTTATAATTAATTATTAATTAATTAAATCTTGTTTAATTCATAATAATTAAACCGTTAGTCCGATTTGAGCGAAACGAAGACCCCTAGACTCAGAAAAATGAAACGAATCCAATAAAAATAGTTGTAAGTTATAATTTCTTCCAGAAGAGAGTGGTTTTGTGATAATTAATTGTTCATAGGCCCTATTAGGGGTAGAATCGAGTCAAATAAAACCCGAAAAATTGTAATAAAATCAGATAGGATTAGTTATTATAAATACGAGTCTAGTATCGATTCTAAAAATAATTATAAGTCTAAAAATTAATTATTTGCTTTATGTGCTATGTGCTTTACGTGGTTATGTGAACCTTACGTGCTATATAATTATATGTGTATATATGCGAGTCAGATAGAAACGCATGGGTAGCCTGATAAGGTTACGTGGTATCATTTCGAGATACACGTATATAGTAAGTTATCTAAACGACTATCTTTCTATGATTGGTTCAGTGTTAGCAAGGCAGAGCAAGCTAGAGACAGAAGACGGTGAGTTGAATCAGGATAAGTACGCGCAAGGCAAGTTCTTCCCCTATTCTAAATCCAGAATAGTGAATTATATTTCCTTTTATCATATCAGTTACCTTTGATAATTATTGTTCACATACATTGATACCCAATTATTAATTCTTGTTTCTATTTCATTTTGATTCTTGATTTCTTCCAATTTATTGAATCCTCTATTCATATTCCAATACTTTTACCCTTGTTACATATACTATGGTATATCCTGGTATTGGGATACATCAAAAGCATTCCGATTGTTCCGGATGCTATACCTTGGACTGGATGGTTACTATACGGGCTGGGTTTTACCCAGACCACTATTTAATAGGCCATAGTTGCCTGAGTACTCTTTATGTTGGTTGGGTCTATGCAGTTGGGTATAGATCCGTACTGTATCCTGACTGATCAGCAGGTTATAGTGCATATGTTGGTTCTTGTTTCCAGTCTTGTTCATTTGGCACTCGCCAGTGTTGGCAAATTATTATCCTATACAGATACAGATGGTTGTTCAAACCAGCAGCTTATTGGTTCACTTATTTCTCTCTCTTTATACTATATATATTGTTGCAGGCTTGTTGAGCAATTTTGGCTCATCCTTTTTTATTGTTATTCCTATTGTTTTACAGTTAAGGTAGAGAATGAAACCCATCAGGACCCGCGTAGTCAAGAAGCGAGTCAAGCAGCGGGACCCTCTTATACCAAGAGTGTTCCTTCCTATTCCCGAAGAGAGCTTTGAATTACCAGATCAGGTGTAACAGGATAAGTAGTAATGTTGGGTTGAATAAAAGTTTTGTGTAGTTTGAATAAAAGTTGTGTGGTGAGAATGTAGATAGAATAAAGTTTTGTAAAAAAGAGAGTTCTTGAGACATATTTTATTTATTTGGGTTTGTAATAAAGTGTAGTATGTGGTTCTTGTTTTCAACTCAACCCTTAAAAGATCCTGAGTAGTAATAGTTCGGGGTAATTATTATTTTTATATTCCGCTTGTACAGGTTTAGTTTGTAGTTGTTATTAATAATGCCCCAAATCTATACCCCGGATTTGGAGGGTGTTATAATGATTGTAGCATGATTAATTGTATGTTAATTCTTGACTTATATCAATTAATGATATTTAGTTAAGAGTTTAACTATGAACTAATTGTGAAGTATTAGTATTTGTGACATTACTTAAAACTCCTCTAAGTAAACAATGTTTATCTTCAGTCACTTATACTAATACAGAAAGTCTGGAAATTTTTCTTAAGTACAACTATTGTTAAAATGTTTGATTCCTTTATTAGAAGTAACCATATGTTGTCAAGTTAGAATAATTTTTATATTTATTTGCAAATTCCTAAACACTTTGATAATATATGCAATACTCAATGGATCAAAGTATATGGAACTTAGAATATTTTTCTAAGATTGCAAACAAGATAATGTTGGTAAATGTTGCTTTATTTATCGAACCAGTATTGTTTAAGATATTACAGTTGTTAGGAGTTAACAATTATACGATATATGAAATTGAATGCTGATGTCTTTTTGATAAATAATTGGTATTTAATTCATTGATATCTTATTTTAATATTTAAAATAGGATGAAACATAATTATTGGTATCTAAAGTACTTAACAAGTATCAGTCAATGATATATTGTTAATATTTTGTTGCAGATAATTGTGAGATTTTAAGTTCTAGTGAATTTATATGAATTGCTATATCTAACAGATTCACTACAATTTGAAATCAGCAGCGTAGTCATTCTTATTAAGATTATTTATCAATAAACAATGTTGTTGATAATAGTTTTATAAAGATAATTATGGAGATTTTGACATGAATGAGAATTGCTTAGACTTTACCCTAAGTGATCAATGCTATTACAAAAACTCGTTCATATTGAAAGAAAAAATCTTTCTTTCTCTTCTTAATACTGCTTGGTCATCAGTCTGTGTCCTATCAAATCAATTATCTTTTTAGGCATAAAAACAGACTTTTGCACTCGAACAATTTTAGGAGAAAATCAAACTTCTTTCTACATTAGTGATTTCTTATTTTGTTAAAATCTTTTGAAATCACTATTGTACATCATTTCTCTCAAAAGATTAAATGCATAATTTTCATTCACTATAGATCTTAAGTGCATTTTATCTCTATATTTCCATATGTTCTGAGATACAGGTTCATCCTCAATGGCCTTCTTTCATTGATAGTCATGAGGTTGAAAACCCACAACTTCTATCCCAGACTGTAAAGACAAACACAGATTCAGAACCAACCAACATTCTCTTACCCCTAAAATGGAGTATGAATGAGCGTGAGGGAGAAAGTGCCTTAGTGCACCACATAAGGAAGGTTCTGAAGTCAACCCAGCAGCTCTGTCTCCTACAAAGATGAGTAGTATTTAAACCGAGGTAACTTCTAGCCCCCATACATCTTCTCAAAAAGATGTAATGGCTGAAAAGGCACAAAACAGTTACTAGATTCATTCTCTCAATATGATGCATCTATTGAAATTCTCCTGCCCGCCAGTTTATCCGATGTAGTGTCACCACCTCAAACATAAGAAATTCTTGATGCAAAAGGAAATGTTACACTCACAAAGGATGAGTTGACGGAAATAAGAGTTTCGACCATTTTAAGGTTATATTCGATTGTTCAAGGTTCTCTAATGGACCAATTGCCTTTATAGGTGTTAGGAGAGGATATCAATCCAATAGCCATATGCTAAATTCTTTGGATCATTGTTTACCTTCCCAGAGTTCAAATCTGGAACCCCAAAAGTGAAACAAGCAACTTGTAGATTATGACTCAGATTCATCTGACGAGTCTAACGTGGATGGGGATTTGCGAACTCCCATTGCACCACCTATGACCTTTTTAAGGATGGCTAAGGTGATTTTCCTTGCAGGTACAACTAGATTTTGGAGCTATAAAGGAATGATACACTTGTGAGAATGAGTGTAAACACGATTGGAGAGAAGAGTGAACCACATGTGAGGTACACAAAACGGAATCACACACTCACAGCGAGGAAGAAAGAGAAACACCATATCCCATTCCCTATCCCTAAATATGGTTCTTGATACTTTGGGTCTCGAATCTGTTTATGATTGGAACCTAACTCTTAGGGACCTAACATTTACAGATTGGATTAGAGTACTTCGGGACCTAATAAGTTGGGAGCTAACAATTGGTAACAATTGGTGATCTCACAGTTAGGAGGTATAAGGAGTTGGGAATATTGGTTACCATGATGATCAACAGTGAAGTCATTCTTGCAAGATTTAACGGGATATGGTTGATCAGACTCTGACTTGTTATTTCTTTTCCAAACAAGTAACATATGAGAACTCCTTCAGACAACAACATACATTCCTTCTCTAAGGGGGATAAAAGCTTATATAATAGTTTGGAGGATTCCTCAACTAAGGGGGAGAAATAGCAGGGAGGAAGAAAAAGGTAAAGCACATGTACACTACACCACACCATTGTTATTTATAACTATGAATCCTATTGTACGGGAGATGTGGTAAACACAAGGTGATTTCCTAGTAATCAGAAGAAGTGGTTTGGTTCATCATTATTCTTCATAAGGGGAGAAGTTGTTTTCCAAAAGGGGAGTACCATTGGTTTTTTATCTGTGGATCCTATTATACGGAAGAGGTGGTAAACGAAGGTGATCTTCTTTAAGCAGTTGATTCTCATAAGGGAAAAGCAAGAGAGATATGCGCTTCTCAACAGGAAATGTGGTTGTACAAAAGAAGCTGTTGATGATTACTTCAAGACTGAGAAGTATTATCTTGAAGAGATTTGAAGAACCAAGGAAATGAAGATTAAACTACTTGAAGATCAGTTCAGTGCTAGAGGAACAAGTATCTTTCATTTCAGTTACTCAAGAAATCTGGAAATGCAGTATTTGATCCAGAAAACCAGTAGCATTATTTACAAGACCTGGTACTTTACTTTTTCTAGTTATTAGTTGAGTTATCCTCTCTATTTAATTTATTTGTTAGGATTAACAATCAAATTGGGGGAGATTATCGGTGAGACTGCGTAGTTGTATGAACAGTTACGTGATAACTCAACACGATAACAACACTAGAACATGACAGGTTAATAATAGTACGTCTACACAAGAAATCAGAAAAAATGAAGACAAGGCAAATATAAAGAATCAGAACATTAGAAGAAGGCTTGAAGTCTGTTTACAGGTCACTGAAAGAAGTTCATTTACTATGTTCATGCCTCAGTGAAGAATAAAGGTTAAAGAATTTCAGGGTTTCAGAAATGATGAAGATTCAGTGTATAAAGTGCTACCAGAAGATTTCAGTGTATTGGCATTGATTGAAGATAGACAGTGTATAAAGCATAGGAATCTGAAGAATTGAAGACATGGTATAGAAAGAGGTTAAAGAAGACAATTGCAGTCTTGAAGTTATACTCACTGACAGGAGTTCATTTATATGTTCAAGCACCGATGAAGAACAATGAATGAAGTATTCAAGATTGAAATAGCAATGAAGACGTTTTCTAAAGTACCAGAAAGGATTTCGGTGAAAGTACATTTGTTTATTGACAGTCAGTGTAAGAAACAATGGATATTCAACCAATCTGTATCAACTCAGAAACACAAGACAAATTGAATTAGGTTCTCTCAATGCTAGTTGTTTGTGAACCAGACCAGTGCACCAAACATTAGTATACAAGAAGGGATTGTAATTCACTTACAGAAGAAAGTGTTGATACAATGAAGAATGGCAAAACAGAAGCAAAATATTCTAAGGCAGAAGACTCTTCACTCTGGTAGCCATAGAAGTGTAAGGACCATTACAAGTAATTTCTGTGGTCGCCATAGAGAATTACCCTAAGGCAACACACTGATCTCCATAGTGACTTCCTTTAAGGCACCACATTGGTTGCCATAGAGAATTACTCTAAGGCAACACAGTGGTCGCCATAGAGAATTCTTCTTAGGCACCACAGTGGTCGTCATAGAGAATTACTCTAAGGCAACACACTGATCACCATATAGAATCACTCTAAGGCACTAGTGGTCGCCATAGAGCATCTACTGGTCGCCACAGAGCAATAAAGATGCTAGTCGGCAGAGGAACAGATGCTGGTCGCCATAGATCATCTATTGGTCCCATAGAGCAACACATATGCTGGTCGCCATAAAAGAGAAGCCAAGGAATTATACTGGTCATCATAGAATACTTGGGTGATTTTCCAGTGAATTAGAATGCATCAATTCAAGGATGTATGTGGACATAAAGCTGCCACCGGTCCAAATGAATTGAAAGTCTATACAGAGAACATAATATATAACAATCAATACAAATATTGTTAATATAGTTCTGTTCATCTTCTCTCTCACGGGAGGTGATGAAAACAAGAAACAAAGAGAACACAGAGAAGCTCAACACATTGATATTTGTTTAACCTCTCACCGGAGAAACGTTATAATGCCCGATTTAACTTTTGTATATTCATAGGGGCATTATAATCGTTATCCGGTAATTGAATCCTAGTACAAACAAAAGCTAGATCATTTTATAGGATTTAATTTGTATATCTTTGTAGAAGCTAGGGACTTTGTTGTTCTTAGATTGTAGCCGGTAAAGTTATTTACCAGAGTGTAGCAAGACCCCTCACGGATTTATATATGATTATATACTTCCCTGAATATCTTGTGTTCCTCGTTTTATATTCTCAAACACTATTCATCTCAAGAACACGGAACCACTAACCGAGCACTAAATCTATATCCGCTAAAGATTCGAAAGAATTTTTAATTTAGTGATTATCGTATTCAACCCCCCCTTCTACGATAATTCGGGACCTAACACATGTTTTTTCAAACCAAACATCAATCGTGTGTTGTATAAATACCATAGTCCAATTTTAGCATGCTATTTTCATATCCAAATCAACTGTTCCGTTACAGGATCTAAAACCAAAACCAATTGTTCCTTTACAGGAACCAAAAACCATAATCAGATATATTGGACGTTCACAGATGAAGTTAGCTGATCAGTCTATCAAATCTCGAATCATATTTATACGCACTATCTCAATACAAAGAACAAATAGGGCTCACGCACTTAAAATTCGGTTCGATGATTATTTTTGAAAAATATGTATAACCGTCATTTCAGGAAAGTAGGGTTGTCGACTATTTTACAAAATATTTCACCATGATACGAAAGTAGTTTTTGTAAAATACTTGAAAATATTTCATTATATATTCGATTGGTATTCCCGATAATTACAGAATACGTTCCTGTATTTTCGAAATTACTTTCTCGGAAATCGAGTAGCATTTCCTCTATTTATCGGACTACCAGTCGATACATATCGACGCAACAATCCCAACAATGCAATTCACAACCCAAATCACCTACGTTAGACTTTTATATAAAATGACTAATTTACGTTTCGAAACATAATTTTACGAACTAAATAATATTTTTATAATTGTAGGACTCAGATTATATCATCACGGTCCACCGTCGGCTCGCCGAAAGTCATCGCCGACTGCAGAAAAATTCGGTGGTGCACCTTTATTATGGGTTTCCAACGAGAATTCCACCGATAAATTTCCTAAACAATTAAAATCAAAATCCAAAAATTACAGAATATTCATTCGAATTTTTTTACTAAAAATATATCATCCAAGATCCCGAACAACAACACCAAAAATATCACTGACTGCACACACGCGCCACCACACATACACATACACACACAACACGGTAACATACATATACATAAATATATGTATATATGTATAATCAAACAACAGAAACGGAGTCGAGACAAGCAAAGCAATGCGGCGGCTCACTGGAAGAACATGACGGTGGGAAGAAGCAAAAAAAGGGAAAGGACAGGGAAACATAAAGAAAAGAAAGAGGGAGAGAGAAAGGAAAGTACATGAGAGATGATTGAGCGACATAGAGGAGAGATGGGAGCTGTGAGAGATCGATGAGAGAGATAAGAGACGCGGTGGAAGAGAATGAATGGGGGGTGTTTTATTATTATTATTATTATTATTATTATTGTTATTGTTATTGTTATTATAATTATTATTATTGTTATTATTATTATTATTATACTTATTATTAATATTTCTTTAACAAACTGAGCAGCTGACACGTGTCCTATGAGGTTATAAGAATTTAACACGTATCAATTAACTTGACACGTACCCCCTGTTTGGCCCAATTTCGACCTACTTTTACTGTTTTACGAACAAGCGTGCGGGTGAATAAAACTTGAAAAATTTCTGAAAAATTTTAAAATTCTCAAAATATTTAAAAACTAGTAAAATATAAATTTCATAATTTTTGATATATTTTTGAAATAAATATTGAACCCGCAGTTAAATATAATCAGAAAATCATTTAGGGATAAATATTGATGAAATATTATTTTCCAAATTTTATATATTCCTATAAATATTGATTGAAATCATAAAGTCATAAAAATAATTTTAAAGGTAATTTCAATATTTATAAAAATAAATCCTGAACAAAAATCACTTTTAAAAGCATAAATAAATTAATACGACTCAAAAATTAATAAAATAAATAATCATTGAATACAACTGAGACACATATAATTAATATTACACAACAGACATCTGGCAGAATCATATCTTATTTTTATTTATTTAATATTCATATTTTAATAATACAGGAATACAGATCTTTATAGTTGTGGCTCTAAATGCTGAAACTCAAAAAGGCAAGGAAAAGATAAGTGAAAGGTCAAGAAGAAGGAACTTTTTGGAAGATTCAGATACTGGCGAATCATCAGATCCTGACACGGATACTGAGATTGAATTAGATGATCCTCAAGTTATTCAAATGGCTGCCATGTTGGTGAAAGGTTTTAGAAGGATGAGGTTTGCAAAACCATAAAGAAAGGGTGGTATTAATAAGAAGTACTCTGGTGATAGCAAAGGCAAATTCAGAAATAATGAGGGACAGTACTTCAAGGGAAGGAAGTTTGATAAGGCTAATATGACTTGTTATAACTACAATAAAATGGGACATCTGGCTACTGAGTGCCCCAAGTCAACTGGAAAGGCATTGTTAAAATCAAACTTCAATAAAGACTAAATGGACTCATCAGGAGCTGACAATGATGAAGAATTCTATGAACTCATGGCAACAAATGGAGAGGAAGTGTCAAGAACAGATAAGGTACCTTCAGTTGTTTTCCCTATTGATACTGAAAACATGTTTGAATTGAAAACTTTCCTATATTCTCTGAATGTTAATTTCAAGAATAAGTCAATTAAAAATGACAGTTTAGTAAATGAGAATAAAGAACTTAAGAAAAGAAATGATCATTTATAAGATGAGCTTGTATTATGCATGAAACTGAAAAAGCATGTAAAAAGGCCGCACATAATGAAGCTCAGATGCACATTAAATATGTCATTCTAGAAGAAGTACTTGAGAAGGAAATATAAGTGTTTCAAACCTGGATGACTTCTGGAAAAAATGTTCACAACTTCATAAATGACAAAAACTGGAAAGAGTGTTTAGAATATAATAAAAATACTGATAAAAATATTAATAAGACTATCACCAACACTATACATGTTAAATTTATCAATATTGATGTAAGTGGGGTCAAGTCAGTGTATGAAGCATGTTCTACCTCTAGAGTTCCCAGTAAGAAGAAAGTTGAGTTTAGAGTCAAGGAAAAGAAAGATAAAAACATAGGTCTTCTCTCTAAAAATTAATTAGAAAAGAAAATGTGTGAAGTGACTGCTAGGACTCGCAAATTTAGTGCAAAAAGAGGTAGAAATGGAAAATAGGGAATAAACAAAGCTAGCAATTATAAGTACATTCACGATTCTCCTAGAAAAGCTTATATTAACTATGGTAATACTAATCATACTGCTATTAATTGCAGGAAGATTAAAGAGAAAGCCACTAATATTCCTGAGTCTGATATTAGTGGTAGCTCAGTATTTTACAAACCACATAATCCTTATTTTTAATGTGGTAGCGTTCGTGTAAGAAACCAAATTTTTGACATCTGTAAAAGACCTTTAGGAATAGTAACCTTGCGGTTTAATAAAAATTTTACGACCATACCATATACGAGTTTCTAATTTAAGATTTTGAGTTGAAATTGTGGTTATACGTACCAAATGAGTGTATATAAAAGCCATTCGTTTTAGGAGAAAACGACCTTAACTTACGGACTATCAAGGAATACGAGAATCATATTACAATTAAGAATTTAGAATTCTACGAATTAAAATCCAAGTACAAGGTTTCAAAGCGTAAAGGATTTATAAGAAAAAATTTACCCCGAGAATCGCTTACGAAGATTTATTAAGAAAACGAATAAAAGACCAAGCGAATATGTGAGCGAATAAATAAATGAACCAAAGCCATGAAAATCCCATCCAAATAAATTAGCAATTAATTAATGAAGCTAGCTAATTAAATTAAAAGCTAGTACAAAACAACTTTCCCTAAAATAAGGATTCTTGTTATTTTTCATCATTATTTAGCTTGACAATTGGTGTGCAAGCTAGACCTAGACTTGGAAAAAGAAAGGATTATTCTATACACCTTAGGAATAGAAAAAAATCATGCAATTTCCACCACATTTTCAAGAAGCAAGCCAATCAATTCTCTCTCTCTCTCCAAAAACACAATGCTGATTTTTAAGAACACCATGAAAAGAAAAATTCATATATCATGTTCTACTCATTCACAAATCCCCAAATTTTTGCCAAACGTCTTCCATATCATGGGAAAGTCACACACCAAATTTCAAGCCCATCCATTAAGTTTTCAATTTTATAAAAATGCTTGAAGTTGAGGGTGAATATTAACCCCAAAAATCACTAACTTGTTTTTTTGATTTTTTCATGAAAGTTTAAGGCTCCTAAAGCTAGACCAAGGCTTCATCAAGGATCTTAAGACTTTAGTAAGTATTAAAAAGCTTCAAGGAAGGTATAAACATTCATCCAAACTTTGTTTATTTTTTATGTTTCAAGAAAAGTAAGGATCTTGCATATAAGTATGGTTTTAATGATTGATTTGATATTATCTTGATGTTTAGTTAATTAGTTTTAAGGTTGATGATTGTTGCCTCAGGAACATGATGTTCTTAAGAGGCGTTAGTATTAAGATGATGATTTGATGATTGTTGATGGTGGTATAATGATTTAAGACTTAAACAAAACTCGAATCGTAATCGTAACCTCGTTAAAATGAACAAAACTCAACTTAAGTTTCTGCAGAAGTTCCCGAATGTATAAACTATAGTTTCTTAAAAAGTAACACTTGATTAAGATAGAAAATATTATAAGGATCATTTAGATGCTTGAATCGCTTGATTTTGATTTACAGATCAAAAGTTATGACCGTTTTAGTAAAAGTGATTTACGCGATAAAACTGCTACAAATTACGAACTTTGTAAATATAAATGATCGACTTAAAAATATTTAAAAATCAGGAATTTTTAAAAAGAGTAAGAAATAGAGTTATTAACTGCCAATTAAAAATATTGATCTCTCAATTTTATAGAAATGTGGGAGTCGAGGTCACGCGGAGTAAAAATACCCAACGCAACCCCTGTTAGGAAACTGCCACTTTGGGATTTTCACCCCTGTTACCCGAAAGCCATTTTAAAATAATTTGTTCTAAATGCCTTTCACCTAATTAAATTCATTTTATCAAAATGAAAATTTTATGATAAATATTACAAGAACTCAAGAAGCTCTTCAAGGTGGTTTTGTATTAAAATATTAATTTTATGATTTATTAAATATGATAGAGTGCGAGTCACGTAATAGTAACATTCAGTAAATTCAACTCTTGAAGACTACTTTGATCGTCCGTTTCGACCAATGATTGATACTTATTTCGAGTCGGTTGGATATTAAAAATTATGAAGTATTGTACTTATTAGAAATATAAGTTGGTGATGGGATTAGGAATACTGATTACGATTATAATATTTTGTGATTAGAAAACCCGGAACGAGAGGAAGTGGGAAAACATATCTTGGACTCCAAGCAAGTTTTCAAGCCCTACATTTTAAAACTGTTGTGTTGTGTTTGTTTTAAAATAATGTCGATATATACATGATGATATATTTACAATGTTTTACGAATTATGTTATATAATATCATACGATATGATAATGATTTTGGTATATGAATATTACCGAATTTCAATCGTAACGCTAGAGAGTAGCGTTGTATATATGAGGAGTATAGTTTAGACCGAGGATCAGTCACTATAATTTGATGAAAACCCGAAAGTATTCCGGAGGTGTTTTATTTAAGAATATTAACGCTATAGTAGAGTGTGATGTATAAGTTGTAAGACCGAGAGTTAGTCAGTTTTTATAAAGTACAAACCCGGGAATCATCCCGGAGATGATTTGGACGATCAAAAGTTCGTACTTGTTTTATCCCAAGGGACTCGGCGTCCACTTGTGAAATAGTAAATACCTCAAATTTATTTAAAACGATTTTCAAATATCGTATTCCCTCAACTACGTTTAATTACTTGAACAACAAATATTATTTCAAGTTATTCATTCAATATATGAGATATATTCTCCAATGATTATTTATTTCAAACCTGATTAAGTATATTATTAAAGACTACTTTAATTATTTAAACTTAAATTACTTGGGGAATATTATTTCAAATATTCTTTAAAAATATAATCATTCGAGATCTAATTATTTAATAATTATTATTTAACTATTAATTATTTATTTAATCATTTAATATAATTTAAAAATCATAAAACCTATTCAAAAATACTCCTGAATTTCAGGAACCCATACGAATACTTTCAGATCGCCGATGAATTTATCCGATTTATTTTAAATATTTAAGCATAGTTTAAAAAGAAACTCCTCATTATTTATTTATCTGTTGATAACGGTCAACTCACATCCTTAGTACTTCATCAGAAAATTCTCGGAAGTACATATATATATATACACACTAATAAGATAAGTTGTTTCTATCCACAAGCATAACGCTTGGGGAACTTCGATGTGGTTCGAGTTCTCGAGATATGATAGGATTCTTTTAAGGACTTGGAGGGGTAGACTCTAGTACTATGTGTACTAGGGAGACTACCAAAGGTACCATAGGCGAAGGTACTCTGTGTACTCAGGAACTTGTGAAGTATGTGTATACCCAAAATGAGACACGTAGCCCGAATGCGGCAAGGGTGATAACTGGGATACGAAGGTGTCGTCCGTCTACTAGTAGAAAAGGTTACAATTTCCGTAGTACGACTGATCATCGTATACGGTGGCTCCAGTGAATGTCCTAAATTCTTCCAATTGGAATTGTGATGCAATACCGTAACCCAAGCCTAGGTGCTGGGTTTACCATTAAGGTATTTGCAGGATAATAAATCCACTAAAGAATTGTTTTCGAAAAAAGGTGTGTATTACCAAGAAAACTACTTTGAGTAAATACATATCCTTAAAGGGATTAATATAATTTCTTTAATAGTTTTTTCATACTATTGATTATTATGGCTGAGCATTATTGCTCACTCTTGCTTTCTTTTAAATGTCATAACACAACAGATTACCAGTATGCCGGCGTGGGACTTAGTCACTTGAAATCGTGGGGAGAATCCCTTACAGCTTTGTCTCAGGTGGACAAGAGTATCCAGGTTGGTATAAAATGTTAGTAGTATTTATTGTAACTTCATGTAAAGGTTATGAATAATTGTTTAAGATCTTTTAAAGTACATTTGAGTGTAATAAAAGAAGATTACATCTCATATATCATTTTTAAGGCTATAACTTGTGTGTGTGTGCACGTGAGATCGGGGTCTGTTGGATTATTGAATCAATACAGGTTACATGTTAGTGAAGGATGGCGTGACGACCCAGATTCCCGACCCCAGTTTTTGGGCCATTACAGAAATGGTATCAGAGCAATAAGTTATAATACTTAGAGACGAGAGTTTTTGGACTTTGTCTAGATGCGAGATTTCGTATGAGCTCATATAGAGTTCATCATTGGACTACAGAATGTAGTCCCAATGTGTAGGTTAGGATAAGTGCATATTTGAGGTATTAAAGTGTGACTAGTAGAACCATCGGAGATTATCAAAATGATGAGAAGAAAATTAGAATCATATATGATTTGGAAAATTTGTGGTTGTAGAACTCGGAGCTAAGTCTCCAAGGTATTTGGGGTAAAGACGATATTACCAACAACATATGCTCATTTTGATAACACGAGCCTTGTTACTCGTAGTTCTTTATAGGTTGCCTATGAGGGGGAATCACATGTGAGAACGATGAAGTCTAGTTATTAATATACAGTTGAGGTTATTGACCCAAACTAGTTGAAGGTGTCATTTTACCAATGAGGATGTGAATATCGTATTAATCACGAATTCACCAGAGATAATGTCCCATATACCCTGAAGGATATTTTTCTATTAAGGAAGATTTGAATGTAATATAAGAATATTATCGTAAGATGACTACACTATATGATATTATTAGTGTGCTTAATATATAAGGTTGTGATGATGTAGCTCAGAGATCAAGAGCGTCGAGAATTGATGGCATGTCTACAATCTAATGGCGTATGATTATAACGAGCGATAGTTCGATCTTAGAACCTTCGAAAAGGATAGACCAATGAGTCTAGAGCGGAATTCTTTGGTAGAAATAATGTCAGATACTCGTAGACCTCTAGTATATACAGTAATGTATGTTTACTTACACACACATGCCACTGAGCTTATGGACTGCATTGGGATCCCTAAGAGATCTTTAATTTATTCCCAGGGGGAACTGGCCAATTGTAATTTGTAACGGATGCATGTAGCAGGCCCCTATTGGCTTAGCTTTTGGAATAATTCTGAGTAAGGTCTTCGAGGTAAAACACCAGAATAATAGATATACTTGTGAAAGTCAAGTTAGTAAGCGATATTGAAATGATGTTGAAAGAGACACTAGCTAAAATAAGGAATTACAAAGACGAAGAGATGGTATCATCCTCAGACGGATAATAACAAGAGTTAGGATAATCTGTGAAATATTTTGGCACCTACTCATTGGCACGTTACTCCCTCCAAACTGTTGATCATGCGTATTTCTTTGATAAGTCATATAAGGCAATCCTTTTAGTTCCTTACTTTGAACTTCTAATGTGACCAACAACTTGAATAGTCTTTCTCCGCATCAATACTTGTTAAATTATTTTAGTTAATCCATGAATTTTTATTCATAGATCATGGTCTTCTTGTTTAGCTCAGAGCTAATTATACTTTCTTTCAACTATCCGAGAAATTTTAATAAACTTTCCTCTATTAATCGACGAATATTCATAATGAATATCTTCACTTGATTCTTCTTTCATACTACTCTTCTCAAATAAGATGGTAAATATTTAACAAATTGTTAAAAACATGGATGATCTAATCTCTATAGATTCCTCAGGAATCCTTTTCTTCTATTCGGGATGAAATTGTATATTGAACTTTGAAATCATAGTAAGGGTATCAATTTGATATTGGTATTCTGAATTCATTTCTATTCGAGAATCTGATAAAGTATGTGAAAGAGGGAACCTCTGAGAGTACCATTTTATTGGCAAGAAATTTTTGATGAGAGGCTATCGATTGTTCCGATGCGAAGACCACTCGATTCAGAGTTATAATTGTATATCTCGGTCCAAATTTGAAAACTCTTTATTTTAAAATCATCATTAGGGTGGCCACAAATTTCTTTAGTGGTTACGATGTTGAGATTTTTTATTTTACAAACAAACTGAAATATGCTTAGTTGCATATGTTCTCATGAATGACTAGTTAATCTTCTTAACTAGTCGAATTTTTAATTAATACGATGGAAGCCTAGCTAATCGTCCTTTCTAGTTGTTATGGGCCAAACCAATTGAGTTGGCCATTTTCTTAGCTGGTTGATAATATTGCTTGATACGAACTAGATATTATTTTCCTAGATCCACTTCCAATCAAATTTTTATTATTCCATAGTGCATCATATATGCAAAATTTAATTGTTGATGAAATTTTCAAAGAATTATTTAATTGAGACCTAACTAGGTCGCCCACTCAAATGAGAATTCATATTCGGTTTTATGAAATATTTTATTCATGAAATTTTCTATTCTTTCGTTTATATAAAGAATATCCAATTAAATCATAAAGTGATTGAAGAACAATATACTTCCTTATTTGTTAATCATTGAATAAAATTCCTTCTTTCAAAATAATATCTCTTTGAAACCTCAATGGTTAACCTTTCGTTGAGGATGTTATTCAAAATTTATTTCATTTCTCGAAAAGAAAAGTATTCTTTCATTGGGGAAATATTACAAGTATTGTTCGTATGATGTTATTATTCAGCAATCATTGCTTTCAAGGAATATTCTCTATAACATCATAATATAAAATTTTAAGGACATAAAAGGATAATCCTTGTTGTATTCTTCCTTTCAAGTAATAAATCTTTTGAGTGTTGCAACTCTTTTATTCAGAGCTCATTATTTCTTCAGATATTAGATTTTGAAATCTTGTTAAAATTGTCTAAATCGCATCGATATCGTGAAAATCATTTTTTCAATGTTGATTGCCTTCCGAAAAATAGGAGGTATAGTTGAGAACCGATTGTTGTAATATAAGACAGAAAACTCAGTGCTATGTTGGTGCAATCGGAGCATCGTAATGAGTAAGTTGTTTTAAAAAGGGAATAACATGTTTAGTTATTATAATAAGGATCTTTAACATGTTTATAGAAGAACGATAATAGAGATACCAACGTGACTAGTAAGGTACGCTTGTCTGAAATATTATCGGGATAAGTACTAATGAATTCAGGAAAGACCAAGCATGTATGAATTCGAGGAATAGGATTTTAAAAAAGTGAATGTAAGATTAGTAACAACCCCGTGTTAGCAATACCTGACGAAAAAGAAGAAGAAGGATTTTATGTGAAGTATAATGATATGACTATGTGGCTTAAGGACCGTGACATAAGGTGTTCTAATATTAATCTAGAATAATCGCGGTAAGGTTCGCACTGAAAGGGACAAAGAGTTTAACTTATGAGGAAATTTTGATTTTTTTTCTTACACTGAACACGAGATAGAGGCTATAGTCAAATCGATCAAGGGCTATGATTGAAAAATCTATTATCATCAAGCAAAGGCCAATGTGGTGGCCGACACTTTAAGTAGGAAAAGATATATTGAGGATGACAAATTTCCGGACAACTGATGAGAAGGATCGAATGAATGAATTTTGAAGTTGATACAATATGAAGAGAGCTCTTATTACATAACAGAAAGAATTAATGATGTCTAGAAACTTAAAGAGGATGTTAGTCATGACCAAATATAAAAAAAGGATGTCATGGACGTGGTTGAAAATGAAAACGGAAAGGCAAAGATTAAAATTTAGGCGATTGCGACTTGTAGATGACCCAAATGGGAGTAAGAGTTTATTATAATAAATTCTGGAGGAGGATCATCAAGAACCAAGTAAGCCGTCGTGCTATTTTAGGATTTTAAGTGATAGATTCAATAAGACCGCTTATTTTATTATACAAACGATAGATCTCCACTCTACAAAATTGTTATGAAAATGAAAGAGATAATTGGTGATAGAGAGACCTCGTGATATTGCGCCACACAAGGACCCAAGAATTAATTTCATAACTGGGTTATTTCCCAAGATATTTTGCGAGAAAGGACGAACAGAGGCATGACTTAAAGTTCTTAAATCGACAAGTAGGATGGGAGGACTATCCAGACCATTGAAGATACGTCTATCGGCTTTCCTTTATTTGGAACGGTTAGAAAAATCGCCTATCGCTGATAGAAAATTTTTATAGTTATACTTACCACGCGAGCATACGGAAAATAGACGCCGATATCCCTTACGAAGGACAACGTGAAAGAACGAAGGATGTTATGGGTAGAGCTGACTAAAGGTAAAGAAGATCGTACACGCCCTTTAAAAGACCGCTAGTAGTAGTTACCAATAAACGTGAGTACGTCTAAGGCACTAGCGAGAATAACAAGTACAACCCAGAAGGTATCGTAGTACTATAAATATTATACGGGGAATGATTAAAGAAGTCCGACCGATAACGGAAGCTGAGCGTTCCATGATTCTAAAACGTGTCAGTCAATTGCATATGAAATGGTGCTTCCTTCAAGATGGCAACAGGACGACGATGTGCCTTACATTACTACAGGAAGAAATGTTAAGTCTGACGCTAAGCGTATAATAAGAGACGAGCGTGTAAAAATGCAACGAGAACTTCTTACATAAAATAATCGATAGATTCCAAAATGGGAAAATGTTAAAGAACCAAACTCTAGCACTAGTAGGAGCGATGGAGGGGAAAATAGATAAGTTAAAGGATGATTCCAAACAATAGAAGATGCACTAATCGTCCATATTATAGATTTTTAAGGTAAATGAAGTGACCAGTTAATGTTAATCAAATTACCGACAATAACGAGTTATCATGCGGGCATTGGAACGGCTACAAAGCTTTGTACGGAAGAAAGAATCGTTCTCCCTTGGGTTGGGAAGAAGTTGGTAAGCGGAGGATACTTGGACCATAGTTGAGTCAACAGACCAAAGGAATTCCTAGAACTTATCTGAACCCGACTAGTGGCAGCCTAGAATGAACAGTAGAGATATGCGGACCAGAACTATAAAGACAGAAAGTATGACGTAACATACCAAGTATTGTTGAAAGTGCCTCCTGGGGAGGGAGTGATGAGATTCGAAAGTTAAGGAAATGTTGAAACCAAAATTTATTGGACCAGTTGAAATCTTTAAAAGACTAAGAAAGTTGGATTATAAATTAGTACTATCGTTAAATAGTCGCCAGGTTTATAACGACTACCACGAATCAATGTTAGGAAATTTAACCGTCAACGCTAGACAGATGATTGAAAATGAGCTAATAAACTTGTAGCCAGACTTAGCGTATGTGGAACAACGTGTAGAGATCATAGATCTACAAGAACAAGTACTCTGAAATATATTTGACGGAGGAGTAAAATTTTTACAAAGAGATCAAATCCTACAAAGTCAATGTGAGAACTCGAGGTTGTCATGTGTAAAGCGTATTCCCAGCTATTTTTAAACTAATTCTGGGACGGAATCCTTTTAAGGGGAAGACTGTAAGAACCCAAATTTTTGACATCTGTAAAAGACCTTTAGGAATAGTAACCTTGCGGTTTAATAAAAACTTTTGCGTTCATACCATATACGAGTTTCTAATTTAAGATTTTGAGTTGATATTGTGACTATACTTACCAAATGAGTGTATGTAAATGCCATTCATTTTAGGAAAAAACGAACTCTGTAAAATGACCTTATCTTACAGACTATCAAGGAATACGAGAATCATATTACGATTAAGAATTTAGAATTCTATGAATTAAAATCCAAGTACAAGGTTTCAAAGCATAAAGGATTTATAAGAAAGGATTTACCCCGAGAATCGCTTACAAAGATTTATTACGAAAATGAATAAAAGGCCAAGCAAATATGTAAGTGAATAAATAAATGAACCAAGGCCATGAAAATCACATACAATTAAATTAGCAATTAATTAATAAAGCTAGCTAATTAAATTAAAAGCTAGTACAAAACAATTTTCCCTAAAATAAGGATTCTTATTTTTTAATCATAATTTAGCTTGACAATTGGTGTGCAAGCTAGGCCTAGACTTGGAAAAATAAAGGCTTGTTCTATACACCTTAGGAATAGACAAAATTCATGCAATTTCCAACATATTTCCAAGAAGCAAGCCAAGCAATTCTCTCTCTCCAAAAACACAATGCTGATTTTCAAGAACACCATGAAAAGAAAAATTCATATCTCATGTTCTACCCATTCACAAATCACCAAATTTTTACCAAACCTCTTCCATATCATGAAAGAGTCACACACCAAATTTCAAGCCCATCCATGAAGTTTCAATTTTATAAAAATGTTTGAAGTTGAAGGTGAATAGTAACTCCGAAAATCACTAACTTATTTTCTTGATTTTTTCATGAATGTTTAAGGCTCCTAAAGCTAGACCAAGGCTTCATCAAGGATCTTAGGACTTTATTAAGTATTAACAAGCTTCGAGGAAGGTATAAACATTCATCCAAACTTTTTTTAAGTTTTAAGTTTCAAGAAAAGTAAGGATCTTGGATATAAGTATAGTTTTAATGATTGATTTGATATTATCTTGATGTTTAGTTAATTAGTTTTAAGGTTGATTATTGTTACATCAATAACATGATGTTCTTGAGAGAAGTTAGTGTTGATATGGTGATTTGATGATTTTTGATGGTCGTATAATGATTTAAGACGTAAACAAAACTCGAATCGTAATCGTAACCTCGTTAAAACGAACAAAACTCAACTTAAGTTTCTGCAGAATTTCCCAAATTTAAAAACTATAGTTTCTTAAAACATAACACTTGCTTATGATATAAAATGTTATAAGGATTATTTAGGCGCTTGAATCATTTGATTCCGATTTACGGATCAAAAGTTATGACCGTTTTAGTAAAAGGGATTTACGTGACAAAACTGCTACAAATTACGAACTTTGTAAATATAAATTATCAACTTAAAAATATTTTAAAATAATGAAATTTTTACAGAGATTAATAAATAGAGTTTTTTAACTTCCATAAAAATTTCAATTAAAAATATTGATTTGTCAATTTTATAGAAATGTCAGAGTCGGGGTCGCGCGGAGTAAAAACACCCAACGGCCAACGCAACCCACTGTTAGGAAACTGCCACTTCGGGATTTTCACCCCTGTTACCAGAAAACTATTTTAAAAAAATGTGTTCTAAATTTTGTCTAAATCGCGCACACGAAAATGGTGCGTCAATTGAGGTAACAGTTTGAGAGATATCAATGTTTTAGTGAACGCGATTTGAATAGTAAAACTCCGTAGTTGACCGAACCTTTAAAATACTTTTCACCTAATTAAATTCATTTTATCAAAATGAAAATTTTATGATAAATATTAAAAGAACTCAAGAAGCTCCTCAAGGTGGTTTTGTATTAAAATATTAATTTTATGATTTATTAAATATGATAGAGTGCGAGTCACGTAATAGTAACATTCGGTAAATTCAACTCTAGAAGACTACTTTGACCGTCTGTTTCGACAAAGGATTGATACTTATTTCGACTCGGTCGGATATTGAAAATTATGAAGTATTATACTTTTTAGAAATATAAGTCGGTGATGGGATAAGGAGTACTGATTAAGATTATGATATTTGTTGTTTAGAAAACCCGGAACGAGAGGAAGTCGGAAAACATATCTTGGACTCCAGGCAAGTTTTCAAACCCTACATTTTAAAACTGTTGTGTTGTGTTTGTTTTAAAATAATGTCGATATATACGTGATGATATATTTACAATGTTTTACGAATTATGTTACATAATATCATACGATATGATAATGATTTTGGTATATGAATATTACCGAATTTCAATCGTAACGCTAGAGAGTAGCGTTGTATATATGAGGAGTATATTTTAGACCGAGGATCAGTCACTATAATTTCATGAAAACCCGAAAGTATTCCAGAGGTGTTTTATTTAAGAATATTAACGCTATAGTAGAGCGTGATGTATAAGTTGTAAGACCGAGAGTTAGTCAGTTTTTATAAAGTACAAACCCGGGAATCATCCCGGAGATGTTTTGGACGATCAAAAGTTCGTACTTGTTTTATCCCAAGGGACTCGGCGTCCACTTGTGAAATATTAAATATCTCAAATTTATTTAAAACGATTTTCAAATATCGTATTCCCTCAACTACATTTAATTACTTGAACAACGAATATTATTTTAAGTTATTCATTCAATATATGAGATATATTCTCCAATGATTATTTATTTCAAACCTGATTAAGTATATTATTAAAGATTACTTTAATTACTTAAACATAAATTAGTTGGGGAATATTATTTTAAATATTATTTAAAAATATTATCATTCGAGGTCTAATTATTTAATAATTATTATTTAATTATTAATTATTTAATTAATGATTTAATATGATTTAAAATTCATAAAACCTATTCAAAAATACTCCTGGATTTCAGGAAACCATACGAATACTTTCAGATCGTCGATGAATTTATATTGACTTATTTTAAATATTTAAGCATAGTTTAAAAAGAAACTCCCTCTTATTTATTTATCTGTTGAGAACGGTCAACTCACATCCTTAGTACTTCCTCCGAAAATTCTCGGAAGTACATACATATATATATATACACTGATAAGTTGTTTCTATCAACAAGCAAAATGCTTGGGGAACTTCGATGTGGTTCGAGTTCTCGAGATATGATATGTAATATATAAGTGATGATGTCAAAGATTACTGAAGATAACAATATCATAAGTGTTCCTGATCAAAGTGCGAAGTAAAGTTAAATGGACATCTGATCTAAGGAGAATAATGAACTGTTACTTTTCATAATCTGTTAAGCTTGGGATTAGTCTTGTTAACAGGCATGAATGTGTGTTAAGCAATATTCTCACCAATTGGGAGAGATTATTGTGCAAGACATGCCTGTATCTCAACAAGACTAAGTCATATTGTCAACCCTAAGTAAGTTGTATTGTTATCTTAGTTTGTATTTGTACTTGTAATACTTTAAAGTCTGTAAAAATGCAAAGGAGCAGACTGAAGTCTTTTTCCTGAAATAGTATCAAGCCTAAGGATTCTATCTGGAAGAGGATCATGAAGATCATGCCTCGGAAGAATTTTGAAGAAGCTTGGAGTTGAATAAATCTATTTGGATAAAAATACTCTAAGTCAAGATCTCTACAAGTCATAGATTTAGTGTTATAGAGAAGTCATTCGAGAACTCCAAATGACTTAACGAGAAGTCAGGAAAGCTACTAGAGAACTCAGAGAGATATCGACAAGTCAAGAAGCACTAGTACAAAAAGTACTTTCTGCAACGTAGTTTTAGCGTTGGTTCTTTAAAGAACCGACGCCTAAAGGTATTTCCTGCGTCGGTTGCAAGATTGACCGACGCAAATAGGTATATGTGCACGACATTTGGTGTCGGTTATTAATTTAACCGACGCTAAAAGTGTTAATAGCGTCGGTTCTGTAAGTAACAGTCGCTTAAAAGTATTTATGGCGTCGCCGTTTATAACCGACGCTAAAAAGTATGCTTTGTGCTACGGGCTTCTAGTTGGCCGACGCTATAAATTTCTGCTTTATGCTACGGGCTTTAATTTAACCGACGCTAAAAGTATTAGAGTAAAAAATTAATTGGACCGGGGATGTCACGACACTGAAGGGGTTCTTTTAAATTTTTTATTTTTGTATAATTATTTTCTAATCATATATTTATCTATTTATCATATGTATCTCACAATCTTTTTTAATTTGAGTTATGATACATTTGCTAAAGTTAAAAGACTTCCAAAAATAATATTTTTTTTTTGTTTTTTTATATCGAAATGTTAAATAAAATAAAAGTAATAATATTTCTATGTTGTTGATATTCACACAATATTGAATTTTGTTTACTCCGTTTCAAAAATAAATGTCCACTTTTATGAAAAAAATTTGTTTCAAATTAGTTGGCTACTTCAACTTTTCAATTAATTTTCAAACACTAATTACTCTTTTTCGTCGACAATTATATACCCGACGTATATAATATAGCCTTTTACATCAGTCCTTTTTTAACCGTCATATATTATACCCTTTTACGTCAGTCTTATCTTGACCGTCGTATATATTATTATTAAAATCAAATCATCAATTTTTTACCTTATAAATCTATATGGCAGCTTTTATTAATTTAAAAAACATCAAATTAAAAAAACATACTCATTACATCGTGGTTTACAATCCATCCTATAGTTAGTAGTCCATCCCCAAATTAGTTTCTCTCCACGGTGCCCTACATCTACATCTTCTCTGTGATAGTTCCCGATTGAAGAGCTTGAAACTTCCGCACTCCTTCTCAGGTCTCTCTCTCCCACACTCTCCCTCTCTCTCGCACTCTCCCTCTCTGGCACTCCCCTATATATACGTATATACACGCTCATATTACTTTTTTGTTCATTTTCACAGCCTATTTACCTAATTGAATTCGTATCTTCTCCTGGGTTAGCCCTGCTTCACTGTAATCGGTAATCTCCTCCCTCTCTCCCGGTCTGTCTCTCCTTCTTCTATCCCTCTCATTTTTTATTTTCATTTTTTAATTTATTTATTTTCATTAACAATATAAATTTTGAGATTTGTTATTATTTTAGTTCAGCTTATTTTCTCTAAATATATTGCCATACATTTGTATAACATAATTAGATTAAATTTACTGTGTTTGCTAATCTTGGTTCACCAAGGATATTAATTTAATACATAAATTTGTTGGTTTATAAAATTTAAAGTGCAAGTGTGGCCTAAATTGATTATATCTTCCTTTTACTTTTTGTGATATGTTTTAGCATTACTTGTGACTTTTTGTGTTGATCTTGATTCACACTGCTTTATTTCTGGTAGTAAAATGAGTTGCTCTGTTATTTAGAATCAGTTGCTCTCTTAACCGGAAACATATATAAAATTTTAAATTCTTTTTCATCTCAATAGTTAAGTATGAATACTAAGAACAAGACAAACTTTATAATTTTATCTTCAATCAGCTTTGGGACATTGAAACTTGTAGCTAAGAGTGATGTTGATGCATCGAATTTAACAGCTTACATTATTGGCAAACACACACACATGTACACAATAATCAGTTGTGTACATGCTCATCAACCTTGGCTTAACAGCTTACATTATTGGTAATATGACAAATTTAGTCATTGAAGGCACTAGTCGTACCATGGAATTTGTAAGCCTCCTTTTTATCTCTTCTATTTTGCATCGCAAGATGTTATGAGTCTAGTTGTCTAGGCCTAAATCAAGTTCAGAATTCAGGAAATTTTCTTGTGCTTGTTTTGTAGAGGAATAGCATTGAAGCAACGTCAAACTTTGTGAGCAGAAACCACTTGCCGGTCAGACTCAGGGAGCAGATACTAGCTTATATGTGCTTGAGATTCAAGGCTGAGAGCTTGAACCAGAAGCAACTGATTGAACAACTACCAAAAACCATTATCAAAAGCATTAGTCAGCATTTATTTATTCCAACCGTCCAGAGGGTCTATCTTTTCCAGAATGTATCAAGGGAAACTCTCTTGCTCTTGGTATGATCATCGACATATGCTTTTTCACGTGATTAAAAACATGCGCCTTTTACTAGCTTTACTTCATAAGTTTCCCAACCTCGGAAAGTTCCGAAATGACAGTCTCATTGGACTTCTTGATTCTCATGTGTGTATGACACTATTTTTATCTGATTAAATAATTTAAAACTGTCTAACACAGGAAGTGTATATAATATAAGACAGGTATTTATTGTAATGACATTGTCTATTTTTCATCAGGCTGTGGATATGAAGGCTGAATATATACCACGTAGAGAGGATGTGATATTGCAGAATGAAGCACCTGATGATGTTTATATAATAGTGTCAGGGGAAGTGGAATTAATTGATCACTCTGAGATGGACTAGAAAGAGGAAATTGTTGGGATTTTGCAACCTGGAGATATGTTTGGAGAAATAGGTGCACTGTGCTGCAGGCCACAGGCTGTTACATATTGAACCAAGACTCTTTCGCAGCTCTTGAAGATGAAAACTAGTGCTCTTATTGAAGCAATGCAAAGTAAACAACAAGACTATGTTGCCATTCTCAAAAACTTCCTTCAGGTAATTTTGTCATATGTTCAGCTTCAATGTTGTTTCAAACTCCTTCAGAGAGGAGAAAATTCTCTCATATATATAATTGATCTTCTCCCATCCATCCTACAATGAATTAGATATTTAAGTAGTTCCCAAAGTAAGTGTTTGAAAATAAAATCATCACAGATGAACATAAACTGCACCATATTAAAATGAATGACTAAGACTAAATTACTGTGTGCGATTAATTTTCAGCATCATAAAAGGCTGAAGGAGTTGAATATAGGGGACTTGATAGTGGATAGTGGGAATCAAGAAGATGATAATCCTTATATGTCGATCAACTTATTAACAGTTGCCGGCACATGAAATGTTGCTTTCCTTGACGAACTTCTCAAGGCAAGATTAGACCTCGACATAGGAGATTCAAAGGGAAGAACACCGCTGGTAAAATACTTATACTTACTAGTTTATAACTATAGACTGCAAACACAATCCCATGTAAGGATACACATATCTGCCATTCAAATATGAAATCTGTTTCGCTTTCTCTGTTGTGCATCAGCATATTGCAGCATCAAAGGGGCATGAAGAATGTGTATTGGTACTCCTCAAGCATGCATGTAACATACACCTAAGAGGTATATATTTTTAGCAGGCTTATAATTTTTATTCATCTGTTAAGAGAAAGTAACTTTTCTCAAGTTTTGGTGTCAATCATAGGTATCAAGATCACACTCTAATTATTGACTAGGTATCAACACAGTAAGCCAAGGAGTAGCTAAAATGTGCACCAGTCTAATTTTTCAAGAATGATATTATCATAATGGTTTAAGAGAACAAAGTGTCATTTTATTTTCTCAGTTTGTTTGTAATCATAGTAACATTCTTATATGCATGGCAGATGTAGAAGGTAACACTGCAATGTGGGATATCATAGCAGCAAAACACCACTCCATATTCAGAATACTTTACCACTGGGCTTCCATCTCGCATCCATGCACTACAGGGGACCTCTTAACCACAGCTGCAAGGAGGAATGATGTAGTTGTCATGAAAGAACTCCTGAAGCACGGTTTGGTTGTAGATTCAAAAGATTGTCATGGATTAACACATATCCAAATCGCGATGGAGGAAAACCATTCGGAAATGGTCGAGCTTCTTGTGATGAATGGTGCAGATGTCAAAACTGAAGATATACATAAATCTAATAAAAAGTTTTTGTCTTCTTTAAATCTGGATGAAATGTTGCAAAAAAGAGAAGTAGGCCATCAGATAAGCATGCTTGACAGTGTCGTGGACAAAAGGATTGTAAAGAAATTGGAGGATGAAGATCCAGCTTAAGAGATTAAGAAGGAAAAATCATCAAAAGGAATAACATGTTCTATTAGAGTTAGTATATATAGAGGATATCATGTGAAGAGAAGAGAAAATTTTTGCACTGAAGCTGGCCGACTAATTACATTGCCTTCTTCACTAGAAGAACTCAAATCTATAGCAGGTACTTTGTTATATGTAGATAAAAGATGTTAGGACTTGTTTGTGCATTACTATTAGAATTATGAGCAAAATTACACGTTTCTTGAAATAATATTCTAAGAGATATGTTAGCAGTAAATCACATGTTTTTAAGTAGAAACTCATAGTTCTGTTTGTTGTGAACCTTTTTACAGGTAAGAAGTTTGAAACATGTGTGTGTGTTTTTAAGCAGAAACATGTGTGTGTTTGTGATTTTGGCACACCTTTCTTATGTCCAAACAGAGTGGAGAAGAAACAACCTGGGTGGTAATTATTTCTACAGAACAACTTGTATACACATTTTACTGTTACACGTCTACAATAGGTTTTGATATCAACAAAATACTTCTACTTCTTCCTGACTTGTTGATCTTATATTGTTGTAGGTAATTGTTATGGATAAAGATAATGCAGAGTCCAGTTCCAAGAAAAGGACCAGAGGTCCCACATTGTGCAAAAAATCGAAAAGATAGCTTGAGACCTACTTTAATTTCAATTTGATTCCTAGTTAATTTGATTATTCAGTTAAATTTGTGGGAATGCTGGTATTTGTAAAAAGCAGGTTCAGGATATCAATAAAAACGTAAAGAATATTTTTTTTTACAGTACTTTAGGCGTCGGTGTTATTGAACAACCGACGCCTATAACATACGCATATAGCGTCGGCATTTTCAACGACCGACGCCTTTAACATAAACATATAGCGTCGGCAATTTTAACAACCGATGCCTTTAATATTAACTCTCAGCGTCGGTTTTTTGATAAACCGACGCATTTAATTACAACTTCTAGCGTCGGCACTTTATTGGACCGACGCAATTGTCCAAGCAAGAGCGTCGGTTAATGGCAATTTTGAGTCGGTCATCTAACCGACGCTAAAAATGTTTAGTGTCGCCTAATTACCCGACGCAAAAAGAATATACCTTTAGCGTCCCCTGTATATACCACGCTGAAAAACCGACGCTAAAGGCCTATTTTGACCGTGGCTAAAATCATTTTTGTACTAGTGAAGACGTAAAGGTTGGAGATATCGACAGGTCATTTCTTCACTAGAGAACTCAGAGTTATCGACAAGTCTACATTCATTAGAGAACTCTGAGTTATCGATAAGTCAAAGTCCACCAGAGAACTCAAAGATATTGATAAGTCAAAATTCACTAGAGAACTCTAAGTTGTCGACAAGACAAAGTGAAGACATGATGCTGAGAGATATCGACAAGCTAAAGTTTCATTCGAGAACTCAGAGACCTCTATAAGTCAAATTCACTAGAGCATTAGATATCTCGATAAGTCATTATACTTATCGAGATGTCAAAATCTCTATATGCCTAATTGGAGATCTCGAGTAAAATTCTCAAAGTACAAAATCACAGACCAGTTCAATATTCAAGATTAACAATCAACCAACAATCCAAACAGCTGGATTGACAAGTCTACAAAAAGTAGCTTGAAGAATGTGCAAGATCAATGGTAAAGATTGACTGACAGAGGAAGATTAAAATTATCACAGGATGCTAAAGATATGCTAAGCTAGAAATCGAAGATCTACTTTTTATAAATAGAAATGACAAGTGACAGTTTAGAAAAGCTAATAGCATGTCTTATTGTACACTGTGTACACCAGCAGTTAACTGAATTATAAAGTTAACACTGGTCCTTCCAGTCAGGAGTAACAATTTAGATCAAATTTCTTGTAACACTCTCAAGGAGAAGCTAAGCTCTTTATCTACAAAGAGCCTAGAAATTTTGTAGCAAAGCATTCTTAATTTTAATATAAAATTAAGTGAGTTTTGAAGATTTGTGTTCTTTATTTTCTGCAAGCTAATTTCTGCATGAACACATTTTACTACAAAATTTAATTTACTTTGTTCAACCATAAACATTCAAGAAAAGCCCAGAAACAGTAAAACACATTCACCCCCCCCCCCCCTCTGTGTGTTATTCATTTCCTAACATGATAGGATTCTTTTAAGGACTTGGAGGGGTAGACTCTAGTACTATGTGTACTAGAGAGACTACCAAAGGTACAGCAGGCGAAGGTACTCTGTGTACTCAAGAACTTGTGAAGTATGTGTATACCCAAAATGGGACAGGTAGCCCGAATGCGGTAAGGGTGATAACCGGGATACGAAGGTGTCGTCCTTCTACTAGTAGAAAAGGTTACTATATCTGTAGTATGACTGATCATCATATGCAGTGGCTCCAGTGAATGTCCTAAATTCTTTCAATTGGAATTGTGATGCAATACCGTAACCCAAGCCTAGGTGCTGGGTTTACCATTAAGGTATTTGCAGGATAATAAATCCACTAAAGAATTGTTTTCGAAAGAAGGTGTGTATCACCAAGAAAACTACTTTGAATAAATACATATCCTTATATGGATTAATATAATTTCTTTAACAGTCTTTTCATACTTTTGATTATTATGGCTGAGCATTATTGCTCACTCTTGCTTTCTTTTAAATGTCAAAACATAACAGATTGCCAATATGCCAGCGTGGGACTTAGTCACTTGAAATCTGGGGGAGAATCCCTTACAGCTTTGTCTCAAGTGGACCAGAGTATCCAGATAGGTATAAAATGTTAGTAGTAATTATTGTAACTTCATGTAGAGGTTATAAATAATTGTTTAAGATCCTATAAAGTACATTTGAGTGTAATAAAAGAAGATTACATCTTGTGCATTATTTCTAAGGATATAACTTGTGTGTGTGCGCGCAAAAGATCAGGGTCTGTCGGATTATTGAATTAATACAGGTTACACATGAGTGAAGGATGGCGTGACGGCCCAGATTCCTGACCCCGGATTTAAGGGCGTTACAATTTGGCATTCTATTTATATATGTAAAGATTTTCATAGATTGTATCACAATAATTATGATCCTTTACTAAAATTCAATAAAATTGCTATTTCAAATAGAACTGCTAAATTGAATGTGCATGCATCTTATAAGGTTAAAACTGTCTGGACAAATCCTGATGGATCAAATCCCGATGGAGAAATTCCTGATGGGTCAAATCCTGATGGATCAATTCCTAATAGGAAGTCTTCTGCTGCAAAAATACATAAGATGTCAAAAAGGACCCAATAAGTGTGGGTTCTTAAAAATGCTAACTGATTTCCATATTTCTGATTACAGGGAAATAAGAAGAATGTGCTTGTACTGGATATTTGTTGTTCTGCACATATGATTGTATGTTGTCGGAATATGAGGAAAAGGCTGGCCCAATGGTTTCCAATGGTGATGGAAATGTTGGAAAAATATTGGGATATGGCAATATAATCATTGTAAATGTCATCAACTCAAATGTAGATCTGGTAGAAGGACTAAGCACAATCTGTTGAGTATCAGTTAAATTACTAACAGAGGATACCATATTGTGTTTTATGATACTCACTGTGAAGTAGTTCATAAGGTTACAAAGAAAGTTGTTTTCAAAGGATACAGACATGGAAACATCTATGAAGCCAAACTTTATGCAAATACTGATAGACACGAAACCTATTTGATAAGCAAAGCATCAGTAGATGAAAGTTGGAACTGGCACAAGAAGCTTTCTCACATCAACTTCAATAATTTTAATGAACCGGTGAAGATATATTTGGTGAGAGGTCTACCAAACATGTTTTACTCCCCTGATGGTTTGTGTGATGCATGTCAACAAGCCAAACAAAGAAGGACCTCATTCAAAAGCAAGTCAGAATCATCCATCAAAAAGTTATATCAGTTGATACATCTAGATCTCTTTGGCCCTGTGAATGTCATGTAAATCAACAAGAAAAGGTACACTCTAGTTGTTGTTGATGAATATACTAGATTTACATGGGTATTTTTCTTGCACAGTAAGAATGAAACAACAAATGTTCTTTTGGATCGTTTGAGATTGATTGAAAATGGCATAAAGTACAAAGTGCAAATTCTGAGAAGTGATAATGGGACTGAGTTCAAAAATAGGAAGATGGATGAGTTATGTAGATATAAAGGAATCTCATAACAATTTTCAGCACCTGGAACACCTCAACAGAATGGAGTTGTGGAAATGAAAAATAGAACACTGACTGATACTGGAGGACTATGCCTGTGGAAGCTAATCTACCAACATACTTTTGGGCTGAAGCTGTGAACACTGCCTGTTATACCCAGAACCTGACTCTGAACAACAGACATAGAGTAACTCTTTATCAGATGATCAAGGAAAAGAATCCAATCTTAAAGCATCTTCACATCTTTGAATGCAAGTGTTTTGTTCTTAGGACACATCCTAAAATGCTTGGAAATTCTGACAGAAAAGCTGATGAGGGTAATTTTGTTGGATATCTTGCATCAAAATCCTATAAAGTTTTCAATCTGAGAACTAGAACAAGTTTTGAATCAATCCATGTTCCTTTTGATGATAAAAAAATTCCTGGAATGAAAGAAGACAACCATGAAGAACTTGTATTTTCCAGCAAAAAGCTCAAGTCAGGAAAATATTTAAATCCTAATGACTTATCAAATCCAGATGATAAGTCAAATCCTGACAACAAGTCAAATCTTAACACTGAGTCAGATCCTGATGAATATACTGATCATGATCTAGAGATGAATAATGAAGATTCAAATATTGAGGGGGAGCAACATCAAGGTAGTCACAACTCTAGTGAATCAAATCCTGATGATACTAATGAATCAGGAAACACTAGATCCACTGGAAATTCTTCTAGTACAACAATTAATAGCTCATCAGGAAATAATCATTCAACTAAGCATCAAGATTAATTTGGTGAACAGTCCTCTAATAGAACTTTTTCTCAATCAGGAACTGACAACACTGATACAGGGGGAGTTTTATATAAAAATGATGCATCCAATGTCGGGGGAGCATCAGGAAATGGTACTGAATTGCCAAAACCTATATAATGGACAAAAAATCACACACATGATCTTATCATTGGAAATCATGATGCTGGTGGCCAAACAAGGAGTGCAACTGAACATGAATGCCTCTATCACATCTTTCTTTCTAAGGAGGAACCAAAAAAGTAGAGGATACATTTAAGGATGCTGATTGGATTCAAGCAATGCATGAAGAGTTGAATGAGTTTGAAAGGAATGAAGTATGGAAACTGGTTCCAAGGCCAAAGAACAAGTCAGTAATTGGCACTAAATGGGTTTTTAGGAACAAGACAGATTCAGATGGTACCATAATCAGGAACAAATCTAGACTTGTTGCAAAAGGCTATTCACAACAAGAGGGGATGGACTATGAGGATTTTCTTGGCATATGCTACACACAATAAATTCAAAGTCTTTCTGATGGATGTCAAGAGTGCTTTTCTAAATGGTGAGTTAAAAGATAAATTAATGGCACTCTCTCTCTCTTTCTCTCTCTCTCTCCTCTCTCTCTCTATCTCTCTCTCTCTCTCTCTCTTCTACGCAGTCTAGATGCCAAAAAAGAGGAGATAGTACCAAACACAAAATGTGCACCTGAATCAGTTTTGAGGAAAAATGCCAATCCCGATAATGATGGTGAATAAAAGCAAAGAAGACCTCTGATGTTGTGGTGGTAGTTAAGTCTAGAGCTGGTATTCAAACACAAATACAAACTACACAGTCAACTAAAGTCTCCGGGGATGGATCTAAAACTATGCAGAAAAAGATAATTAGTCATTCTTAAATCCTGATGGAAAAACACCAGTCAGGATCTGCAATTCTTGACAAAGATGAGGTGATCATTGACAATCCTGAAGATGCACAGAGATTGTACAAAACCTTCAGAACTCCAATTGAAGCAAGCATCATTCTTTATCATAAAGATATAAGAGTAGAGGAAATATTTGAAAGAAGAGCATTCACTCACATAGCTGATGAATTTCCAGATATGTCACAAGAGGAGATGCTTAAACAGCAAGAGGAGATTCTAAATCAGCTATAAGCTTAAGGAAATAGAAAATTAAAAGGTGGAAAGAAAGGTAGTAGAAATGATGCTAAGAAGGATGCTCAATCCATTGTTCCCTCTCCAAGATGGACAAGGTATAGCGGAGACAGGATTGAGGAGATTCATGAGACTCAGGTTCCTAAACTTCATATTGATCCTAAATTTATCAATCATGAACCTAGAGATAATGCTATCAAGCTGATAAATATTGATGTTGATGCTGGAAGTGAAGATACTAAAATGCCTCTGATAAGAAGATCGGGACAATTACAGATTGAGTCTGCTCCTGTTATTTCAGAATTAAATCCTGACAACAAAGTGACAATTCCTGACACAATTCCCGACAGGACAGATACTGACACTGCAATTCCTGAAATTTCAGTTCCTGATCCTGATAGGATGTCTAACTCTGAATTATTTGAAAATGAAAATGAAGAAGCTCTATTCGAATTGAATCTTGAAGTATTTAATGTTAAAGTTAGAGAAATGAAATGGATGATGTTTTTGATGAAGAAAAGATAAGACATGAAGGAAAAATCATGATAGCTGGTGATAAAGCTAATCAAGAATATAAAACATGCTTAGAAGATATAGCAGAAGTAGGTGGAGGAGTACTAATAGGAGGATGTTGAGTGAAATAGCATAAAGGAGAGCTCAAAATTTTCCCAAGATCAAGAACAAGTACAAGCGGAAGAAAATTGATGATCTTAATTGTACTGATGAGATGAACTTTATTACTGGAGGTATAATGGTGGAAGGCGTATCTGATTCTAACAGTATGTGAGACTAGAAATCCTGGATGGTACAAGCAAATGCTCTCAATCTAAGATTGATCAATTTCATACTAGCTGAGAGTTTTGGTCCGGAAGTTACAATTTATTATCTAGACATGCTAGAAGCAGTGAAGATCATACTTGACAGACATGATGGCTCAGAACCCAAGAAAAAGATTATACTCTTAATGCAAGGTGATCAGGTTCAAATTCTATCTCCTGATGAAATACTGATCATGATATCCAAGGAGCTTAAATATATACATTACTTGCTAAGAGTTGAAGATGAAGCTTCCAGAGAATGGTCCAACATGATTCTTGTAAGTATCAGGAAAGGATACTTGGTAATGGTTCTCATTATTTTGGATCTTATGTTCCCACTTACATGAATTTCAAAATATAAGAAGTCAATATGAGGAAAAAAGGAGTTGTAATTGAGAATGTCCCCACCCAGAGACATATAACCATGAATCCTGATGGTCCAAAAACTTGTTATGTGTCACTGGATGAGTTGAAGGTTGAAAGAACTCCAATCAGAAACTTAAAAGCTGCAATATACTAGTTATATGAAGAAACTGAGTATGAGAAAAACTTAAAGATCAGGCTAGAGCAGATAATGTTGAAGAAGATTGATGACAGAGCGAAAGCTTTTTTTAAAGATACTGCAGAGTCTACCAAGAAATATGAAGACCAAATTATGAAACAAAGTATGCTTTATTACTCCTACACTTAATATTTTATCTTTCTGATTTTTTACACTCAACAACATATTAGAATTTATGTTATTCTGCAAAGCATAAATTAGGGGAGATTATTGAAAGTTGTCTATGTCGGGAATCAGGAATTGCTATAGAGTCTAGATCCGTCAAGAAAAGTCAGAGAGTGAAGCCAGTCAGGATATGTCTGATAGTCATAATTTGTCAAGTATCAGGATCTAATGTAGTCAGGCTATGCATCAGGATATGAAGACTGTCAGGATATGATTGGATAAGTCACAGCTATAGGATAAATTAGAATCTACTGATTTATAGGATCGTAGTTGTTGATTTAGATATGTATAGAAATTAGATAAATTATATTGTAATATATCTTGTAATTGATAGGGATTGATTGTAGCCGTGTGATATATAAAGACAGACTAGGTTATCACTTTGTAGTATACTTAACTTGAGTATTTTCATAACCTAGAAGCTCTTAAAAATATTGTTCTTGAGTGAGTTTTATAACAATTTATTAAAGATCAATATAAATTGTTATTTGATTCATAGGTTCTTCACTGTTAATACTTTACTTCTGTGATAAATCGATTTATTGGTTAATTACATTCAACCCCCTTAAACAATTAACCTTACTGGGTAACACCATCCTTGGCCTTATCCGTAACCATCCAGTCCATAAGGTAAGCATCCAGAACAATCAATATGCTTAGATGTTATCCCAACATCATAATTCGTATCTAGATATATATAATGCGCAAGAAAATAGAATATAAATGAAAGCATTTAACTTATCTAGAATAACAAGAATTATTGTAAGAAACATTATCAAAAGAAAGAAGACTGAGTTGCAATAAGCTAGAACAAAGGTCACATGCTCAAGATATCAATAATTATTGTATAAAAAATCAAAGAATATGTGTACTAGCATAATCAGTATCTGGTGTAATGATAGATAAGGTATTTCACTATTCTGAAATTAGAATATGGGAGAAAACTTTTCTGGTATGCGATCAGAACAAATTCTACTACCGCTAGCTAATCCTGGATTGTACTGCCTCATCCGGTTCGTATCTATAAATAAAATATACTAATTTAATTAGCTTGTACAATAATTGTACCTGTTTATACCTTATCCTCTCCCCTTCTAATAGTAAATAACTCACAAAATAATTAAAGATAGCAATTGGGACTCTCCTACACCCATCAATCATATATCATATAAGTCAGGTCTTCATATAGGTTATTAAATTATTTTTAGAATTTAAATCAGGCCCATATTCGCATTTTACACAATATTTGACTTGTATAATAATTTTATAAATTATTTAATCCATCTATATAAAATAATTTGGGTCTAAAATAAGTAAATATCGAAAATCGACTTATTTGCGAAAGAAATTAAGATCTAAAATATTTTTATCGGAAACAGATCATTTTTCTATTTTTTGGAACGTCTATTTCATTTAAAACGGATAAACGGTTCGATTAATATTTAATTAAAGAGAATAATCAAATTATTATTCAAAATAATTGATTATTCAAATTAATTAATACTTGATCTTGTTTTTAATTGATCCTTAATCTTATTAATCCTTAATCCCTAATTTTTGGAATTTAAATAAAGATAAAACAAATTATTATTTAAGTAAACTGATTAATTATCAAAATAATTAATCAATTTAAATAAATTAATAAAAGAATTTTTGATTTTGTAAAATAATTTAAAATAATTCAGATTTATTTCTTAAATAATTAAATTAAATAATCAATTTAAATAAATTAATAAACAGATTTTTGAATTAATTTTAAAAATAAATTCTAGAAACAGGTTTCTGAAATTGCAATTAGGAATTTAAGATCAAAATTAGGTCAGCTAATCTGGAAAAAGGGTAACGAAGAACAAAAACTAGTTAGGAAGAAAAGCCTTGACCCGCCGAAAAATTTGCAGAATCCGGCAGTCGGGTGGAGATCCGTCGACCTCCATTCAGGCTTAAAACAACATATTTTGATCCGTTTTTCAGCTGGGTATTCTAAACAACACATACAAAGATTATAACATGTACAATCAAACCCCTAACACCAAACATATCTCAGGTTCCTCAAAATTAAAAATGATTAAATCAAAAATTCATTAAAACCCTAGCAATCGGGTTAAAATTTCTTGCAATCGTTCCATGAAATTGATGATGCAAATTGACTATACACAAGCATATGACGCTATACAAACATCAAATCAAACAAATAACCCTAGAATAAAAAACCCCTAAATTCGACATGAACCCTAGAAATTAAAAATTAAAATTCATGAATCTACACATGAAATTGATTGTATAAACAAAAAGTAGAGATCAAGAGCTTCAATTTGGTTATTTATATGATAGCTTTTGAACCTTAGAATCACTAGAAAACCTTGATTGATTCTTCAACCCGAATCAAGAACCCTAACCCTAATTCTTTAGAGAAGTTCTGATTTTTCTGAATTTTTATTATTTTTATTATAAATTTTTTAGCTAAATTAATCTATTTATAGTTATTGTAAAATACCCCTAATCTTAGTTAGGCCTCAATTATATCTCTTAGTAAAATTAATTAGCCCTTAATTAATAATTTATAGGGAATAATTTTTATAACTTTAATTTTAAATAAATACCAAATATATGCCAAAATTCCCCAAAATTTATGAATAATCCAAAAATACAAAAATATACAATATTTGAGAGTTCTGTAATTTTATATAAATATAAATATATATATATATATGATTTTTTGTGGGCTCCGGAGTACCCTTAGGGGCACGGAAAAATCATTTTTCACAAAATGAGATATTTTCTAAATTAACTGGATGTTCCGAAAATCATTATGGTAAACGCCATATTATGCAAAACAAGGCCAAATGCTCTACACGCTATAATAACTATTAAAATGAAATCTTGATAACATAATACTCAATATAAACCCATTTAACACGTAATAAAATAGCTGAAAAATATCTCAAACATATATGGCCCGTAACAGATAATATTCTATGATCAACCATAATTTGCGATATAATAAAACACATAATACTCATTTAATATAACACAAAACAATCTTAATTTCGCAGTTCTTACATGTAAAATAGTGATTCCTAAAATAATTTTAATGAAATAAACAATCACCACTGTAGAAAGAAGTTTGTTTTTCTCTAAAAACAGTTTGAGTGCACAAGTCCGTTTTAGGCATAAGGAGATAAATGTTCATATCTTATAATTTAAAAAAGACACAAAATGATGATGTAGCAGTATTAAGAATGGATAAAAAAATTGTCTTTTAATATGAATGAGTTTTTATAAAAGGATTGATCACTTAGGGTAAAGTCTAAGCAATTCTCATTCATGTCAAAAGCTCCATAGTTTATCTTTATAAAATTATAATCAACAAGATTGTTTATTGATAAATAATCTTAATAAGAATGACCATGCTATTTATTTAAAATTATAGTGAATCTTTCAAATATAAGAAGACATATAAATTCACTAGAACTTAAAATCTCATAATTATCTGCAACAAAATATTAACAATATATCATCGACTGATACTAATCAATTATTTTAGATACCAGTAAATATATTGCACCTTATTTTAATATGTTTTAAATTATGAAACTGATTTGGCATGGAATTGTCTAAAATCATAATTTAAATATGTTAAAATAAGATATCATTAAATTGAACAATAAATATCTATTAGATAAAGATATCAATATTCAATTCCATACACGGTACAATTGTTAACTCCTAATAATAGCAAGTTCTCAAACAATATGGGTTCAATAAATAAAGCGTCATTAAATAATATTGTCTTGTTTTAAGTTCCATATATTTTAATCCATTGAGTATTGCATCTATTATCAAAGTATTTAGGAATTTGCAAATAAGTGTAAAAATTATTCTAAGTAAACATATGGTTACTTCTAATAAAACATCAAACACAATAACCATAGTTATACTTACAAGAATTTTCACACTTAATATATTAGTATTAGTGAATGAGGATTATTGGTGAGTATTGTTGGAACTTAGAATGTTTTTCTAAGATAGCAAACAAGACAAATTTGGTTAATGTTGCTTTATTTATCGAACCAATATTGATTGAGATTTTACAGTTGTTAAGAGTTAACAATTTTATTCTATATGAAATTAAATGCTAATGTGTATGTAATAGGTAGTTATTGTTTAATTCATTAATATCTTATTTTAAGACAATTAAATTATGATTTTAGACAATTCCATGTCAAATCAGTTTTATAATTTAAATTATATTAAAATAAGGTGCAACATAATTATTGGTATCTAAAGTACTTGATAAGTATCAGTTAATGATATAGTGTTAATATTTTATTGCAAATAATTGTGAGATTTGAGGTTCTAGTGAATTTATATGTGTTGTTATATATGAAAGATTCACAATAATTTAAAATCAGCAGCATAGTCATTCTTATTATGATTATTTATTAATGAACAATTTTATTGATATAATTATTTAAAGATGGATTATGGACCTTTTAACATGAATCAGAATTGCTTAGACTTTACCCTAAGTGATCAATGTTTTTCTAAAATCCATTCATGTTAAAAGACAAAATCTTTCTTTCTCTTCTTAATATTGCTAGGTCCTCAGTCTGTGTCTTTTCAAATCAAAAGACATGAAAATTTATCTCTTTATCCATAAAAATAGAGTTGTGCACTCAAACAGCTTTAAGAGAAAAATCAAACTTCTTTCTATAGTGGTGATTATTTCATAAAAATCTAATTAAAATCACTATTGTACACCATTTCTCTCAAAAGATTAAATGCATGATTTTCATTCATTATAGATTAAAAATGCAGTTTATCTATAATGTGCTATATATATGATAATGCAGGTTCAGCCTCCAACGACCTTCTTTCATTTGATAGTCATGAGGTTGAAAACTCACAACTTCTATCCCAGACTGTAAAGACAAACACAGAAACAGAACCAACTAATACTCTCTTACCCCTAAAATTAAGTATGAACGAGTGTGAGGGAGAAAATACCTTAATGCACCACATAAGGAAGGTTCTGAGGTCAACCCAGCAGCTCTGTCTCCTACAAAGTCGAGTAGTTTTAAAACTAAGGCAACTGATAACCCCCATACATCTTCTCAAAAAGATGTACTGGCTGAAAAGGTAAAAACACAGTTACTAGATTCATCCTCTCAATAGGGTGCGTCTGTTGAAATTCGCATGTCGGCCAGGGTATTCGAAATAGGGTCAACACCTCGAACACAAACAATTCTTGATGAACAAGGTGAGGTTCCACACACTAGGAAATTTTGATGGAAACACGAGTTTAGACTATTTTAAGGTCGAATTTGATTATTCAAGGTTCTTTAATCTACTAATTGCCTTTACAAGTGTTATAAGATGATACTGATCCAATAGCCATGTGTTTGTGGTCAGTGTCTACCTCCCCAGGCCTAAATCCCCTGGATATATCCGCGGATAGTGGGTCTAACATAGGTGATGATCGATAACTTGTTGACAATAAATCAGATTTACCAGATGAGTCAAAAGGAAATGTATTTACAGACATTAGAAGGAAACTTTGATCTTTATGCTAAATTCTTTGGATCATTGTTGTGACGCCCTCCAAACCCGGGGTCTAGATTTGGGGGTCACTTGCCACTAAATTATAATAAAATAATCACAGCGGAATAATATAATAAATACGACCCCTTTACCTGCACTGGATTGATCACAGGTTATAGTATGGAACAGGCACTACTACAAATCAAGTGTTATTACAAACCATAGTCTAATTAGTTTTACAACTTATTCAAATTTTATTACAAACCTCTAGACTAATTAAGTATCCCAAACTGTCTACCTGGAAACACACCAACTATTTACAAACACATAACCTCTGGTCAGACCTGGAACTTAAGCTTGCCCTGGCCTAGCTGAAAGAATCAAGATAAGAAACAAGTATGAGCGAAAGAAATGCTCAGCAAGTAGTAAATAGCTTATGATTTGGAATAACAACAGTATATCTGATGAACAAAACCAACTACAATAACTGAACAGTATCAAAACTGATATAAATTTGATAATAAACAACATTTGCAATATATTATGTTTTGGGATTGGAATCCTCGAACGACGGTGTGTTGCCGCCGGTGATCAGCCGCGGAGCAACACCGGTATGCCGAAGCATATCCAACTAAACAAAAGGTATCCAAGGCACATATCGGCCTAGCAAGGTGTTATATCCTATATAACACATAGCTCACACTGGACCGCCGCCACGGCCTCTTACGCAACCATCCAACCCATAAAACCATTTTCCGTTAAAGGAGTCGAATCAAATGACATCCTTAACCACATAACTCCCCATTTCTCATGGTCCGGAGTTTTCTCAACAACCAATGGCGAAATAACCAGAACAATTAGTTATTCGCTAGTCTCAATTCAAAGCTTCACTGTATAGAGTAAGTTATAGCGAAATGTAAAAATATTTAACTATTCCGAACTTAGAATAGTAGAGAAATTGAAAGGATAAATTCAGAGTCAATAACACTTGAATGGTATGTGAACATATAAATATTTGCATAATAAGATTCAAAATAAACGTCACTGGAACGATAAGTGAAGTTAGGGTACTTGCATAATATGAATCGAAATAAACGTCACTTGAAGGATAAGTGAGGTTAATGTACTTGCCTGGTATGCTCAATAACCTCTTACTTTAACTCTGTTTCTAACTGCTGGCTACTATCTCCGTCTAACAATTGACTGCGCTCCTTGCTACTCGATTCTATAAACAAAAGGACTATCTTAAGTGACAGAACTAAACTCAATCGACGTAACTATACGTCTTGACATCTACCCGACCGTTTATAATTAACATGGCATTTTAAAACTGTAAACAAATAGCATATATATCACGTAACACGTAATCATGGTATTCATATAACACGTACTCACATATTTTTCATGTAACACATAAGTCAGATCATTAAGAGGTACGTCTCAGTGCGTTCAGAATGAAAATCAGTTCAATATTAGCATTTACCAATCAAATATCGACTCAAACTGATGCATAAATCAAATGACATTGCAATACAAAAGAAATTAGGTCTCAAAAGTATTTTTATTGAAAGCGCAATATTTTTCTGAGTCTGTACGCGTTCGTTTCGTATTAAATGGACGAACGGTTTAATTATTATGAATAAAATAAGAAATAAATGGAAATAAATCAATTAATAATACTATTAATTGATTTTAAATACTAAAATATAAATTTTTTTAAAAGTCTAAAAATAATTTTAAGGAATTATTCGAATTAATTATAAATAATTTACATTTATTTACCTATTTATAAATAAAATTAATTGATTAAATGAATTAATCAATTAATTAAATCCATAAATAATTAAACAAAATAAATTATAAATAATTAAACCAAATTGTATTTTTGAAAATAATTAAAGAAAATAATTACAAGAATTTAAAATAATTAAGAAAATAGTTTTTTTTTCTTTTTTTTTTAGAATTTAAAAGAATTATTAAATGAATTTTGAAGTTAAAGTATTTGATTTTTAGAATTTAGAAATGAATTTTGATTTAAATTTAAAACAAGAAACCAGAAACATGGAATCAGAAAAGGAACAGCCAGAAAACGGATCAAAGGCTGTAGGGCGTGGCCGGAAGGACCGCCGGAGTTGACGAACACGTCGCCGGAAACTGGGTCTTCCAGAATCCGGCCGACGTCCGGCCAAACTCCGGTGAGCCTAACCCCCCCCAAGTCGAATCATTTTGATCGATTTCCAACATCTAATCGATTCAAAACGTTCCCAGAATCACAAACTCATCATCTAAAACATCATTCAACCCCTGGAACACAGAATCCGGCAAAACAACTTCAAAAACCGGCGAAGTCGTCGGAAAAATCCGAACTCGACTAATACTTAACCAAACTTAGCGATTCTGGTCTTAAATTAAAGCTGATATCAATTACAATCTATTCACAGCAGTCATGAGTACCCAGAATCAACAGAAATCACAGAGCATCGATTCAAAAGTTTTCCAGAAAACGAAACTCGATTTTAACAAAATTCTAATCACAATTAATGAATCAATATAGCAAATCATTCCTTAGGAGCCCACGAACATCAATCAAGCAACCAAAACATCAAACAATCATCCTATAATCAAAACCGAATTAAAATAGTAAAAATGAAAAAAAAATGAAATTACAGAAGGATTAACCTCGGGTTAAGATATGGGTATCACTAGATAGAGCTTGATGAGAGCTTCACATCGACTATTTGAACTCCAAAAACGGAGGATTCTATCACCCTCAAAAGATGGATTGATTCTTAGGATTCAAGAACAAAACCCTAGCCCCCAAATTGAATTTCTGAATTTTTATTAATATTTATGAAAATTCTCAAAATAAAAAAATTAATAAAATAAGGTTAATCAGGTATTCATATTTAATCTGAAATTATATCCCCACAATAAATTAAGGGTGTTTTTATCCCTAAATTACAATAATTAAGCCCCAAAATAATAATTACGGGGAATAATTTTAAAAACTATAAAATACAAAATTAATGTCAAAATTCCCAAAAATTGCGAATAATTTAAAAATACAAAAATAAAGGGTATTTGAAATACGAATAATTTTATAAAAATAAAAACATCGATTTTGTGGGGTTTGTCGTCCCGGTGGGGTCCCGGTCCGTTGATTTTTGAAAAACGGAAACAATCCCTAAATTACCAGAAAATCCCGAAAACACGTAAAATACATTCAAACGCACATAAAATCAAATAAAACAGGTATCTTAATAAAGACACTAATAATTATGCGTCCCGTTTGCAGATAAGTTCATATAATTGCAATTTAAACATATTTTTAATCAGTCGAAAAAAATTTCTGGCCCGCACAGAAACACACATAACAGTTATAACATCTCATATCATAGCAACAATTACTTTAAATTTATAAAACACACAATATTTATTTATTTAACATATAATATTCACATAATTTTCCCGGATATTACATCCTTCCCCCCTTAACAGGATTCTATCCTCAGAATCAGCCTAGGAAAACAAATGAGGATACTTGGATCGCATTTCGCTTTCCAACTCCCAAGTCGACTCTTCAACCTTGGGATTCCTCCACAAGACTCGCACTAAAGATACAGACTTATTCCTAAGCACTCTTTCTTTCTTATCTAAAATCTGCACTGGTTGCTCTACAAAAGACAAATCTGGCTGGATCTCTATTGGCTCGTATTCTATCACATGATTCGAATCAGGCAAATAACGCTTCAACATTGACACGTGGAACACGTTGTGAATATGCTGCATGTGAGGTGGTAACGCTAATTCGTAAGCAACCTTTCCCACACGCTTCAAAATCTCAAAAGGGCCAACATAACGCGGACTCAGCTTTCCTTTCTTTCCAAATCTTGATAAACCTTTCCAAGGAGAAACTTTTAATAACACTGCCTCTCCAACTTCAAATTCCATATCTTTTCTGGTAGGATCAGCATATTTGCGTTGACGATCTTGAGCTGCTGTTAATCTTTTCCGAATGAGTTCTATTTTCTCCTTCGTCTGTTGGATCAATTCTGGACCCAAAATCTTTCTTTCACCAACTTCTTCCCAACATATTGGAGATCTGCATCTTCTCCCGTACAAAGCTTCGTAAGGCGGCATTCCAATACTGGCATGATAACTGTTATTGTAGGAGAATTCAACTAATGGCAAATGCTCGTCCCAACTCCCTTCAAAATCTAGTGTACATACCCTTAGCATATCTTCAATAGTCTGAATCGTTCTTTCACTTTGACCGTCTGTCTGCGGATGATACGCGGTACTCATGTTCAGCTTCGTTCCGAGACAATCTTGAAAACTTCTCCAAAATCTTGAGTTAAATCGAGGATCTCTGTCTGAAACTATGGATACTGGAACTCCGTGTCTTGTCACAATTTCTTTAAGATATAACCGTACCAATTTATCCATTGAGAATCTCTCATTGATAGGAAGAAAATGCGCTAACTTCGTCAATCTGTCGATAATAACCCAAATAGCATCATGATTCGCCCTGGTTCTCGGTAATCCAACTACGAAATCCATCGCTATATGCTCCCATTTCCATTCTGGAATGTCCAATGGTTGTATCAGTCCACTGGGCCTTTGATGTTCCGCTTTGACTCGCTGGCAAGTGTAACACTTACTTACCCATTCTGCAATTTCTTTCTTCATGCTTGGCCACCAAAAGTTTTCTCTTAAGTCTCTATACATCTTCGTACTCCCGGGATGAATTGAGTATCTGGAGTTGTGAGCGTCTCGAAGAATTTCATCTTTTAGCTCGGCTATGTTGGGTATCCATATTCTGGAAGAAAATCTTAATATCCCTTTATCATCCTTTTGACTCCATATTTCTTCTCCTGTCAAACTGTCTCGTTCATGGCTCATCACTTCTTCCTGACATCTTCTTATCTTCTCTAATAATTCTGGTTGAAAAGACATTACACACAATACCTCTGTAGACATACTTGGAATACTGACCTCTATTTCTAGCTTCTCAAATTCCCTGATCAATTCCTCTGATGAAATTATCATGTTTAACCTTTCTTTTCTGCTCAGAGCGTCGACCACCACATTTGCTTTGCCTGGATGATAGTTAATAGTACAGTCGTAATCCTTGATTAGTTCTAGCCATCTCCTCTGCCTCATGTTCAATTCCTTCTGGGTAAAGATATACTTCAAACTCTTGTGGTCCGTGTAGATCTCGCACTTTTCCCCATAAAGATAATGCCTCCAAATCTTCAATGCAAATACTATAGCTGCCAATTCCAGATCATGCGTTGGATACTTCTCTTCATGTGGTTTCAACTGTCTTGAAGCGTAGGCTATCACCTTGTCATGCTGCATCAAAACACATCCCAGTCCTTTGTACGATGCGTCACTATAAATTACAAAATTTCCTTGATCATCTGGCAAAACTAACACTGGAGAAGATACTAATCTATTCTTTAATTCCTGGAAACTTTCTTCGCATTTCTCATCCCATTCAAATTTCTGATTCTTCCTGGTGAGCTTTGTCAATGGCGTAGCTATCTTCGCAAAATCTTGCACGAATCTTCTATAGTAACCTGCCAATCCCATGAAACTTCTTACTTCCGTTGGTGTTTTTGGCCTCTCCCAGTTGATTATAGCTTCAATCTTTGCTGGATCCACTTCCACTCCTTTATTGCTAATCACGTGCCCAAGAAATCGTACTTCTTTTAACCAAAACTCACACTTGGAAAACTTTGCGTATAACTTCTCCTGTCGCAGTATCTCCAGAACTATCCTCAAATGCTCTACATGCTCCTCTTCTGTTTTGGAATAGATCAAGATGTCGTCTATAAACACGATCACGAATTTATCCAAATACTTCTTAAATACTCGATTCATTAGATCCATGAAAGCTGCTGGTGCGTTGGTTAATCCAAATGCCATCACTAGAAACTCATAATGCCCATATCTGGTTCTAAATGCGGTCTTCGGAATGTCTTCAGGCTTGATCTTTAGTTGATGATATCCGGATCTTAAATCAATCTTAGAAAACCATACAGCGCCTCTCAATTGATCAAACAAATCATCGATCCTTGGTAACGGATACTTGTTCTTAATGGTTAGCTTATTCAGTTCTCGATAGTCGATACACAATCGCATACTCCCGTCCTTCTTCTTGACAAACAGTACTGGTGCGCCCCATGGGGATACACTGGGTCTTATAACTCCTTTCTCCAAAAGATCTTGCAGCTGAGATGTTAATTCTTTCATTTCCACTGGTGCCATCCGGTACGGGGCTTTAGAAACTGGTTCTGTTCCGGGTGCTAGATCAATCGCAAATTCAATTTCTCTGTCGGGAGGTAATCCTGGTAGATCATCTGGGAAAACATCTGAAAATTCGTTGACAACTGGAATCGCTTCTAGTGCTGGAACTTCTTTACTGGTGTCTACCACATGGGCCAAATATGCTTCACAATTCTGACGCAATAACTTTTTCACTTGAGCGATTGCTAAGAACTTCTTCTCTTGCCTATTTCCTCGAAATATTATCTTCTTCTTACTATCCAAAGTTTGAAGTCTTAATTTCCTATTCTTACAATCAATCTGAGCATTATTTTCTGACAACCAATCCATTCCTAAAATAACATCAAATTCTCCCAACTTAAAAGGTATTAAGTCGGCATAGAAATGATGTCCTCCTATCTCAACATCGCACCTCGGGCACACTCGGTCGACTAAAATTTGATTCTTATTAGCTAGCTCTATCATTAATGCTTGTTCTAACAATTTAACTTCACAATGCAGTTTATCGACAAAACTTTGAGAAATAAATGACCTTGTAGCTCCAGAGTCAAATAGAACTTTAGCATCTACGGAATTGACTGGAAGTGTACCTACAACCACGTCTGAACTCTGAACAGCATCCTTCATAGTCATGTTAAATGTCCTGGCTTTTGGTTGGTCCTTTGCTGGTGGTCCTTCAATCCTTGGCACATTAGCAGTTGGTTCAATTGTCTGGAAGTCCCTGGCAATATGCCCCATCTTTCCACATTTAAAGCACACTGTCCCTGATCTCTGAGCTGTAGTCTGACTTCGACACTCATTAGCATAGTGTCCCTTCTGATTGCACTTATAACACAACACATTAGCCTTACAAATCCCAAAATGCCTTCTACCACAAAATTTGCACTCTGACGCAGGTGGACGATTGGGTCTCTGCTGATTTGAATTCTGAAAACGGTTGCCTTGTCCTCCATTTCCTGATGGTGGTCTCTTGAATCCCACATTCCTATTACCCTGAAATCCTGGCCTTTTGTTGAAATGGCCCTGAAAATTACTTGACTGCTGACCTCCCTCTGAGGTTTCCATTTTCCTTTTCTTCCCATCATTTCCTTTCTGAGACATATCACTCCTACTCTCAATCACCATTGCCTTCTGAACCATTGCCACATATGAAGTCAACTCAAACATGGACACTCTGTTCTGAATCCAAAACTTCAATCCCTGTTCAAATCTTCTGGCTTTCTTTTCATCTGTATCAACCTGGTCTGGCACGAACCTTGCTAACTCAGTAAACTTAGCCTCGTACTCAGCCACAGTAAGATCACCCTGGGTCAGATTCAAGAACTTAATCTCCATTTGATTCTTCATATACCTCGGGAAATACTTCTCCAGGAACAACTCTGTGAATCTCTCCCAAGTTATAAACTCACCTCCTTCCAATGCTCGCGTGGATTCCCACCAATAGTTCGCCTCGCCCTTCAAAAAGTAGCTTGCAAACTTGGTCTTCTGCTCAGTTCCTGCTCCGACTAATTTAAAAGCCTTTTCCATTTCCTTGAGCCATGCATTGGCTTCCACAGGATCAGCACTTCCCTTGAACTCAGGTGGCTTCACTGCTTGAAACTGCTTAAAAGTCACTGCTGGTGGTGCTGTTGCTTGCTGCTGTTGTTGCTGTTGTTGCTGTTGTTGCTGCTGCGTAAGATGTAACATCTGCTGCTGCATCAGTCCCAACATCTGGATAATCGCTGGATCTGTACGACTCTCGGTATGATCCTCTCCTGAATTATTCCTTTTCTTTGGTGCCATTATTCTGGTAAGAAACAAGCAATATATATAATAATCTGTCAAGCATTGTGTCAAATATGTAGCAATTCCTTAGCATATTAAAGTTCGCAAACACTATCTCTTCTCAAAATATCATAAACTTGCTACCATATTAACACAAGCGACATGATTATCACATAATCCTGCTTATTATCTCGAGAATAATAACACAAAGAAAATTTACTCCGAATTATCCAAATCTTTTAAATCCTTGCTTGAAATCTTAACTAAACCAACAAAATAGCAGGGCAATGACACAAGGCCTAAAGCTAACCGCAAAACAGGAAACCTAAATAACTTAACTATAACCCAGCCCAATATCCTAAATTTAATCCTATAAAAGCTAAATTACACGCGCCTATCTTATGTGATCTTCCTATGACTCATCTATGACAATCCTAAGCCTGTTTCAGTGACCATAACTTGTAGCTCTGATACCAACCTGTGACGCCCTCCAAACCCGGGGTCTAGATTTGGGGGTCACTTGCCACTAAATTATAATAAAATAATCACAGCGGAATAATATAATAAATACGACCCCTTTACCTGCACTGGATCGATCACAGGTTATAGTATGGAACAGGCACTACTACAAATCAAGTGTTATTACAAACCATAGTCTAATTAGTTTTACAACTTATTCAAATTTTATTACAAACCTCTAGACTAATTAAGTATCCCAAACTGTCTACCTGGAAACACACCAACTATTTACAAACACATAACCTCTGGTCAGACCTGGAACTTAAGCTTGCCCTGGCCTAGCTGAAAGAATCAAGATAAGAAACAAGTATGAGCGAAAGAAATGCTCAGCAAGTAGTAAATAGCTTATGATTTGGAATAACAACAGTATATCTGATGAACAAAACCAACTACAATAACTGAACAGTATCAAAACTGATATAAATTTGATAATAAACAACATTTGCAATATATTATGTTTTGGGATTGGAATCCTCGAACGACGGTGTGTTGCCGCCGGTGATCAGCCGCGGAGCAACACCGGTATGCCGAAGCATATCCAACTAAACAAAAGGTACCCAAGGCACATATCAGCCTAGCAAGGTGTTATATCCTGTATAACACATAGCTCACACTGGACCGCCGCCACGGCCTCTTACGCAACCATCCAACCCATAAAACCATTTTCCGTTAAAGGAGTCGAATCAAATGACATCCTTAACCACATAACTCCTCATTTCTCATGGTCCGGAGTTTTCTCAACAACCAATGGCGAAATAACCAGAACAATTAGTTATTCGCTAGTCTCAATTCAAAGCTTCACTGTATAGAGTAAGTTATAGCGAAATGTAAAAATATTTAACTATTCTGAACTTAGAATAGTAGAGAAATTGAAAGGATAAATTCAGAGTCAATAACACTTGAATGGTATGTGAACATATAAATATTTGCATAATAAGATTCAAAATAAACGTCACTGGAACGATAAGTGAAGTTAGGGTACTTGCATAATATGAATCGAAATAAACGTCACTTGAAGGATAAGTGAGGTTAATGTACTTGCCTGGTATGCTCAATAACCTCTTACTTTAACTCTGTTTCTAACTGCTGGCTACTATCTCCGTCTAACAATTGACTGCGCTCCTTGCTACTCGATTCTATAAACAAAAGGACTATCTTAAGTGACAGAACTAAACTCAATCGACGTAACTATACGTCTTGACATCTACCCGACCGTTTATAATTAACATGGCATTTTAAAACTGTAAACAAATAGCATATATATCACGTAACACGTAATCATGGTATTCATATAACACGTACTCACATATTTTTCATGTAACACATAAGTCAGATCATTAAGAGGTACGTCTCAGTGCGTTCAGAATGAAAATCAGTTCAATATTAGCATTTACCAATCAAATATCGACTGCAAACTGATGCATAAATCAAATGACATTGCAATACAAAAGAAATTAGGTCTCAAAAGTATTTTTATTGAAAGCACAATATTTTTCTGAGTCTGTACGCGTTCGTTTCGTATTAAATGGACGAACGGTTTAATTATTATGAATAAAATAAGAAATAAATGGAAATAAATCAATTAATAATACTATTAATTGATTTTAAATACTAAAATATAATTTTTTTTAAAAGTCTAAAAATAATTTTAAGGAATTATTCGAATTAATTATAAATAATTTACATTTATTTACCTATTTATAAATAAAATTAATTGATTAAATGAATTAATCAATTAATTAAATCCATAAATAATTAAACAAAATAAATTATAAATAATTAAACCAAATTGTATTTTTGAAAATAATTAAAGAAAATAATTACAAGAATTTAAAATAATTAAGAAAATAGTTTTTTTTTTTTTAGAATTTAAAAGAATTATTAAATGAATTTTGAAGTTAAAGTATTTGATTTTTTTTTAGAATTTAGAAATGAATTTTGATTTAAATTTAAAACAAGAAACCAGAAACATGGAATCAGAAAAGGAACAGCCAGGAAAACGGATCAAAGGCGGTAGGGCGTGGCCGGAAGGACCGCCGGAGTTGACGAACACGTCGCCGGAAACTGGGTCTTCCAGAATCCGGCCGACGTCCGGCCAAACTCCGGTGAGCCTAACCCCCCCCCCAAGTCGAATCATTTTGATCGATTTCCAACATCTAATCGATTCAAAACGATCCCAGAATCACAAACTCATCATCTAAAACATCATTCAACCCCTGGAACACAGAATCCGGCAAAACAACTTCAAAAACCGGCGAAGTCGTCGGAAAAATCCGAACTCGACTAATACTTAACCAAACTTAGCGATTCTGGTCTTAAATTAAAGCTGATATCAATTACAATCTATTCACAGCAGTCATGAGTACCCAGAATCAACAGAAATCACAGAGCATTGATTCAAAAGTTTTCCAGAAAACGAAACTCGATTTTAACAAAATTCTAATCACAATTAACGAATCAATATAGCAAATCATTCCTTAGGAGCCCACGAACATCAATCAAGCAACCAAAACATCAAACAATCATCCTATAATCAAAACCGAATTAAAATAGTAAAAATGAAAAAAAAATGAAATTACAGAAGGATTAACCTCGGGTTAAGATATGGGTATCACTAGATAGAGCTTTGATGAGAGCTTCACATCGACTATTTGAACTCCAAAAACGGAGGATTCTATCACCCTCAAAAGATGGATTGATTCTTAGGATTCAAGAACAAAACCCTAGCCCCCAAATTGAATTTCTGAATTTTTATTAATATTTATGAAAATTCTCAAAATAAAAAAATAATAAAATAAGGTTAATCAGGTATTTATATTTAATCTGAAATTATATCCCCACAATAAATTAAGGGTGTTTTTTTATCCCTAAATTACAATAATTAAGCCCCAAAATAATAATTACGGGGAATAATTTTAAAAACTATAAAATACAAAATTAATGTCAAAATTCCCAAAAACTGCGAATAATTTAAAAATACAAAAATAAAGGGTATTTGAAATACGAATAGTTTTATAAAAATAAAACATCGATTTTGTGGGGTTTGTCGTCCCGGTGGGGTCCCGGTCCGTTGATTTTTGAAAAACGGAAACGATCCCTAAATTACCAGAAAATCCCGAAAACACGGTAAAATACATTCAAACGCACATAAAATCAAATAAAACAGGTATCTTAATAAAGACACTAATAATTATGCGTCCCGTTTGCAGATAAGTTCATACAATTGCAATTTTAAACATATTTTTAATCAGTCGAAAAATTTCTGGCCCGCACAGAAACACACATAACAGTTTATAACATCTCATATCATAGCAACAATTACTTTAAATTTATAAAACACACAATATTTATTTATTTAACATATAATATTCACATAATTTTCCCGGATATTACATTAATTGTATCAATATATGGTGGCAAGTGACTCTTATATTCAAAGTGACTCTAATATTGTGAAAAGTGACATACATGGTTGATTAGAGCCAAAATGTGGTATAAAATTAACTTGTATGAAAGTGGTATTAATAGGGTGGTAAAGGGATGTGAAATTGGATGTATATGATGTTAACATGTTAATTGGTGTATATATGGTGGAAAGTGGCTCTTATAGGGTGCAAAGTGACTCTAATATGGTGAAAAGTGACTTGCATGGTTGATTAGAACCAAAATGTCGAACAAAATTCACCTGTATGAAAGTGGAAACTAATAGGTGGTAAAAGGATGTCAAATTGGATGTATATGATATTAACATGTTAATTATACATATAGATTGTGGAAAGTGACTCATATAGGGTGCAAAATTACTCTAACATGGTGAAAAGTGACTTACATGGTTAATTAGAACTAAAATGTGGAGCAAATTGACTTGTATGAATGTGGCACAGAGAAGTTGTAAAAGGATTTCTAATTGCATGTACATGCTGTTAACATGTTAATTGTACCAATATATGATGGCAAATGACTCTTATAAAGGTGCAAATTGACTATAATATGGTGAAGAAGTCACTTACATGATTGATTCATGCCAAAATGTGGCCCCAAAATTGACTTGTAGGAAAGGGGGGTACCAAGAGGTGGTTAAAGGATGTCTAATTGCATGTAAATGATGTTAACATGTTAATTGTATCAATATATGGGGAAAGTGACTCTTATAGGGTACAAATTGACTCTAATATGGTGAAAAGTGACTTATATGGTTGATTAGAGCCAAAATGTGGAACACAATTAACTTGTATGAAAGTGACATTAATAGGTGGTAAAAGGATGTCAAATTGGATGTAATGATGTTAACATGATAATTGTTGTATATATGGTGGAAAGTGGCCTCTTATAGGGTGCAAAATGACTCTAATATGGTGAAAAGTGACTTACATGGTTGATTAGAACCAAAATGTGGAACAAAATTCACCTGTATGAAAGTGGAACTAATAGGTGGTAAACGATTATAAAATTGGAGTATATGATGTAACATGTTAATTATACATATAGATTGTGGAAAGTGACTCAAATAGGGGCTGCAAAATGACCTAACATGGTGGAAAAGTGACTTACATGGTTAATAGACAACTAAAATCTGGACCAAAATTGACTTGTATGAATGTGGCACTAAGAGGTTGTAAAAGGATTTCTAATTGCATGTTACATGATGTTAACATGTTAATTGTACCAATATATGATGGCAAGTGACTCTTATAAGGTGCATATTGACTATAATATGGTGAGAAATCACTTACATGATTGATTAGTGCCAAAATGTGGCCCCAAAAATTGACTTGTAGGAAACGGGGGGTAACCAAGAGGTGGTTAAAGGATGTCTAATTGTACCATGATGTTAACATGTTAATTGTTATCAATATATGGTGGCAAGTGACTCTTATATTCAAAGTGACTCTAATATTGTGAAAAGTGACATACATGGTTGATTAGAGCCAAAATGTGGTATAAAATTAACTTGTATGAAAGTGGTATTAATAGGCGGTAAAGGGATGTGAAATTGGATGTATATCATGTTAACATGTTAATTGTTGTATATATGGTGGAAAGTGGCTCTTATAGGGTGCAAAGTGACTCTAATATGGTGAATAGTGACCTTACATGGTTGATTAGAACCAAAATGTGGAACAAAATTCACCTGTATGAAAGTGGAACTAATAGGTGGTAAAAGGATGTCAAATTGGATGTATATGATGTTAACATGTTAATTATACATATAGATTGTGGAAAGTGACTCATATAGGGTGCAAAATGACTCTAACATGGTGACAAAGTGACTTACATGGTTAATTTAGAAGTAAATGTGGACCCAAATTGACTTGTAAGAAAGGGCAAGGTTACCAAGAGGTGGTTAAAGGATGTCTAATTGCATGTACATGATGTTAACATGTTAATTGTATAAATATATGGTGGCAAGTGACTCTTATATGGGATGCAAAATGACTCTTATATGGTGAAAAGTGACTTACATGGTTGATTAGAGCCAAAATGTGGTACAAAAGTAATTTGTATGAAAGTGGCATTAATAGGCGGTAAAAGGATGTGAAATTGGATGTATATGATGTTACCATGTTAATTGTTGTATATATGGTGGAAAGTGACTCTTATAGTGTGCAAAGTGACTCTAATATGGTGAAAAATGACTTACATGGTTGATTAGAGTCAAAATGTGGAACAAAATTCACCTGTATGAAATTGGAACTAATAGGTGGTAAAAGGATGTCAAATTGGATGTATATGATGTTAACATGTTAATTATACATATAGATTGTGGAAAGTAACTCATATAGGGTGCAAAATTACTCTAACATGGTGAAAAGTGACTTACATGGTTAATTAGAACTAAAATGTGGACCAAAATTGACTTGTATGAATGTGGCACAAAGAAGTTGTAAAAGGATTTCTAATTGCATGTACATGATGTTAACATGTTTTGTACCAATATATGATGCACATGACTCTTATAAGGTGCAAATTGACTATAATATGGTGAGAAGTCATTAATGATTGATTAGGCCAAATTTGGCCCAAATTGACTTGTAGGAAAGGGGTACCAAGATGTGGTTAAAGGATGTCTAATTGCATGTATACATGATGTTAACATGTTAATTGTATCAATATATGGGGGCAAGTGACTCTTATATGGTGCAAAGTGACTCTAATATGGTGAAAAGTGACTTACATGGTTGATTAGAGCCAAAATGTGGTACAAAATTAACTTGTATGAAAGTGGCATTAATAGGCGGTAAAAGGATGTGAAATTGGATGTATATGATGTTAAAATGTTAATTGTTGTATATATGGTGGAAAGTGGCTCTTATAGGGTGCAAAATGACTCTAATATGGTGAAAAGTGACTTACATGGTTGATTAGAACCAAAATGTGGAACAAAATTCACCTGTATGAAAGTGGAACTAATAGGTGGTAAAACGATGTAAAATTGGATGTATATGATGTTAACATGTTAATTATACACATAGATTGTGGAAAGTGACTCAAATAGGGTGCAAAATGACTCTAACATGGTGAAAAGTGACTTACATGGTTAATTAGAACTAAAATCTGGACCAAAATTGACTTGTATGAATGTGGCACTAAGAGGTTGTAAAAGGATTTCTAATTGCATGTACATGATGTTAACATGTTAATTGTACCAATATATGATGGCAAATGACTCTTATAAGGTGCAAATTGACTATAATATGGTGAGAAGTCACTTACATGATTGATTCGTGCCAAAATGTGGCCCAAAATTGACTTGTAGGAAAAGGAGTACCAAGAGGTGGTTAAAGGATGTCTAATTGCATGTACATGATGTTAACATGTTAATTGTATCAATATATGGTGCAAAGTGACTCTAATATGGTGAAAAGTGACTTACATGGTTGATTAGAACCAAAATGTCGAACAAAATTCACCTGTATGAAAGTGGAACTAATAGGTGGTAAAAGGAGGTCAAATTGGATGTAATATGTTAAAATGTTAATTATACATATAGATTGTGGAAAGTGACTCATATAGGGTAGAAAATTACTCTAACATGGTGAAAAGTGACTTACATGGTTAATTAGAACTAAAATGTGGATCAAAATTGACTTGTATGAATGTGGCACAAAGAAGTTGTAAAAGGATTTCTAATTGCATGTATATGATGTTAACATGTTAATTGTACCAATATATGATGGCAAATGACTCTTATAAGGTGCAAATTGACTATAATATGGTGAGAAGTCACTTACATGATTGATTCGTGCCAAAATGTGGCCCAAAATTGACTTGTAGGAAAGGGGGTACCAAGAGGTGGTTAAAGGATGTCTAATTGTATGTACATGATGTTAACATGTTAATTGTATCAATATATGGGGAAAGTGACTCTTATAGGGTACAAATTGACTCTAATATGGTGAAAAGTGACTTATATGGTTGATTAGAGCCAAAATGTGGAACACAATTAACTTGTATGAAAGTGACATTAATAGGTGGTAAAAGGATGTCAAATTGGATGTATGATGTTAACATGTTAATTGTTATATATGGTGGAAAGTGGCTCTTATAGGGTGCAAAATGACTCTAATATGGTGAAAAGTGACTTACATGGTTGATTAGAACCAAAATGTGGAACAAAATTCACCTGTATGAAAGTGGAACTAATAGGTGGTAAAACGATGTAAAATTGGATGTATATGATGTTAACATGTTAATTATACATATAGATTGTGGAAAGTGACTCAAATAGGGTGCAAAATGACTCTAACATGGTGAAATGTGACTTACATGGTTAAATAGAACTAAAATCTGGACCAAAATTGACTTGTATGAATGTGGCATTAAGAGGTTGTAAAAGGATTTCTAATTGCATGTACATGATGTTAACATGTTAATTGTACCAATATATGATGGCAAATGACTCTTATAAGGTGCAAATTGACTATAATATGGTGAGAAGTCACTTACATGATTGATTCGTGCCAAAATGTGGCCCAAAATTGACTTGTAGGAAAGGGGGTACCAAGAGGTGGTTAAAGGATGTCTAATTGCATGTACATGATGTTAACATGTTAATTGTATCAATATATGGGGAAAGTGACTCTTATAGGGTACAAATTGACTCTAATATGGTGAAAAGTGACTTATATGGTTGATTAGAGCCAAAAGTGGAACACAATTAACTTGTATGAAAGTGACATTAATAGGTGGTAAAAGGATGTCAAATTGGATGTATATGATGTTAATATGTTAATTGTTGTATATATGGTGGAAAGTGGCTCTTATAGGGTGCAAAGTGACTCTAATATGGTGAATAGTGACTTACATGGTTGATTAGAACCAAAATGTGGAACAAAATTCACCTGTATGAAAGTGGAACTAATAGGTGGTAAAGGATGTCAATTGGATGTATATGATGTTAACATGTTAATTATACATATAGATTATGGAAAGTGACTCATATAGGGTGCAAAATGACTCTAACATGGTGAAAATGACTTACATGGTTAATTAGAAGTAAAATGTGGACCAAAATTGACTTGTAAGAAAGGGGTACCAAGATGGTTAAAGGATGTCTAATTGCATGTACATGATGTTAACATGTTAATTGTATAAATATATGGTGGCAAGTGACTCTTATATGGTGCAAAATGACTCTTATATGGTGAAAGTGACTTACATGGTTGATTAGAGCCAAATGTGGTACAAAAGTAATTTGTATGAAAGTGGCATTAATAGGCGGTAAAAGGATGTGAAATTGGATGTATATGATGTTACCATGTTAATTGTTGTATATATGGTGGAAAGTGACTCTTATAGTGTGCAAAGTGACTCTAATATGGTGAAAAATGACTTACATGGTTGATTAGATCAAAATGTGGAACAAATTCACCTGTATGAAATTGGAACTAATAGGTGGTAAAAGGATGTCAAATTGGATGTATATGATGTTAACATGTTAATTATACATATAGATTGTGGAAAGTAACTCATATAGGGTGCAAATTACTCTAACATGGTGAAAAGTGACTTACATGGTTAATTAGAACTAAAATGTGACCAAAATTGACTTGTATGAATGTGGCACAAAGAAGTTGTAAAAGGATTTCTAATTGCATGTACATGATGTTAACATGTTAATTGTACCAATATATGATGGCACATGACTCTTATAAGGTGCAAATTGACTATAATATGGTGAGAAGTCACTTACATGATTGATTCGTGCCAAAATTTGGCCCAAAATTGACTTGTAGGAAAGGGGGTACCAAGAGGTGGTTAAAGGATGTCTAATTGCATGTACATGATGTTAACATGTTAATTGTATCAATATATGGGGGCAAGTGACTCTTATATGGTGCAAAGTGACTCTAATATGGTGAAAAGTGACTTACATGGTTGTTAGAGCCAAAATGTGGTACAAAATTAACTTGTATGAAAGTGGCATTAATAGGCGGTAAAGGATGTGAAATTGGATGTATTGATGTTAAAATGTTAATTGTTGTATATATGGTGGAAAGTGCTCTTATAGGGTGCAAAATGACTCTAATGGTGAAAAGTGACTTACATGGTTGATTAGAACCAAATGTGGAACAAAATTCACCTGTATGAAAGTGGAACTAATAGGTGGTAAAACGATGTAAAATTGGATGTATATAGTTAACATGTTAATTATACACATAGATTGTGGAAAGTGACTCAAATAGGGTGCAAAATGACTCTAACATGGTGAAAAGTGACTTACATGGTTAATTAGAACTAAAATCTGGACCAAAATTGACTTGTATGAATGTGGCACTAAGAGGTTGTAAAAGGATTTCTAATTGCATGTACATGATGTTAACATGTTAATTGTACCAATATATGATGGCAAATGACTCTTATAAGGTGCAAATTGACTATAATATGGTGAGAAGTCACTTACATGATTGATTCGTGCCAAAATGTGCCCAAAATTGACTTGTAGGAAAGGAGTACCAGAGGTGGTTAAAGGATGTCTAATTGCATGTACATGATGTTAACATGTTAATTGTATCAATATATGGTGCAAAGTGACTCTAATATGGTGAAAAGTGACTTCATGGTTGATTAGAACCAAAATGTCGAACAAAATTCACCTGTATGAAAGTTGGAACTAATAGTGGTAAAAGGAGGTCAAATTGGATGTATATGATTAAAATGTTAATTATACATATAGATTGTGGAAAGTGACTCATATAGGGTGCAAATTACTCTAACATGGTGAAAAGTGACTTACATGGTTAATTAGAACTAAAATGTGGACCAAAATTGACTTGTATGAATGTGGCACAAAGAAGTTGTAAAAGGATTTCTAATTGCATGTATATGATGTTAACATGTTAATTGTACCAATATATGATGGCAAATGACTCTTATAAGGTGCAAATTGACTATAATATGGTGAGAAGTCACTTACATGATTGATTCGTGCCAAATGTGGCCCAAAATTGACTTGTAGGAAAGGGGGTACCAAGAGATGGTTAAAGGATGTCTAATTGTATGTACATGATGTTAACATGTTAATTGTATCAATATATGGGGAAAGTGACTCTTATAGGGTACAAATTGACTCTAATATGGTGAAAAGGACTTATATGGTTGATTAGAGCCACAAATGTTGGAACACAATTACCTTGTATGAAAGTGACATTAATAGGTGGTAAAAGGATGTCAAATTGGATGTATATGATGTTTAACATGTTAATTGTTATATATATGGTGGAAAGTGGCTCTTATAGGTGCAAAATGACTCTAATATGGTGAAAAGTGACTTACATGGTTGATTAAACCAAAGTGGAACAAATTCACCTGTATGAAAGTGGAACTAATAGGTGGTAAAACGATGTAAAATTGGATGTATAATGTTAACATGTTAATTATACATATAGATTGTGGAAAGTGACTCAATAGGGTGCAAAATGACTCTAACATGGTGAATGTGACTTACATGGTTAAATAGAACTAAATCTGGACCAAAATTGACTTGTATGAATGTGGCATTAAGAGTTGTAAAAGGATTTCTAATTGCATGTACATGATGTTAACATGTTAATTGTACCAATATATGATGGCAAGTGACTCTTATAAGGTGCAAATTGACTATAATATGGTGAGAAATCACTTACAGATTGATTAGTGCCAAAATGTGGCCCAAAATTGACTTGTAGGAAACGGGTACCAAGAGGTGGTTAAAGGATGTCAAATTGTACATGATGTTACATGTTAATTGTATCAATATATGGTGGCAAGTGACTCTTAATTCAAAGTGACTCTAATATTGTGAAAAGTGACATACAGGTTGATTAGAGCCAAAATGTGGTATAAAATTAACTTGTATGAAATGGTATTAATAGGCGGTAAAGGGATGTGAAATTGGATGTATATGATGTTAACATGTTAATTGTTGTATATATGGTGGAAAGTGCTCTTATAGGGTGCAAAGTGACTCTAATATGGTGAAAAGTGACTTGCATGGTTGATTAGAACCAAAATGTCAAAAAAATTCACCTGTATGAAAGTGGAACTAATAGGTGGTAAAATGATGTCAATTGGATGTATATGATGTTAACATGTTAATTATACATATAGATTGTGGAAAGTGACTCATAGGGTGCAAAATTACTCTACAGGTGAAAATTGACTTACATGGTTAATTAAACTAAAATGTGGACCAAATTGACTTGTATGAATGTGGCACAGAGAAGTTGTAAAAGATTT